>NC_136527.1:100055297-100100297 GCF_053919585.1 Euprymna scolopes | reverse complement strand
ATTGTAATTTTTTAAGAAATCATTACCTTAAAAGTTAAGAAAGCCATTCTTAATGTAGAGAGGGGCATGTTAACTATTCTGTACTTTCAGCATGTTAACTATTCTGTACTTTCAGCCAATAATTTAATAAGATAGGATAAAATTGAATTTAACCTGAAAATTTTACCCAAAAATATCGAAGAAGTTTTCTTTGATATTTTTTATTTTACAAGCTGCCCCAGCGTAGTATTATCTCCAATCTCTCCATAATAAAAACGGCTTTCTGAAAAAAAAAAACACTTCCAAGAAAGCCGTTCTTAACATGGAGAGATTGGAGATAATACTACGCTGGGGCAGCTTGTAAAATAAAAAATAAATTTCTGCTTATGATATATATATATATATATATATATATATATATATATATATATATATATATAATTATTTTTTAATATATATATATATATATAATTATTTTTTAATTTTTTTATAACTTTTCAAAGTTTCAGCTTCTCTCTCTCTCTCTTTCTCTCTCTCTCTTTCTCTCTCTCTCTCTCTCTCTCTCTCTCTCTTTCTCGCTCGCTCGCTCTCGCGCACGCGCGCTTCTCCGTGTCCTTATATACAGACAGAGAGAGAGGGAAAAGGGGGGAGAGACCGAAAGAGACAGAGAATGTGTCTTCGCTCCCCTCCAACATGCTTAAACGCCAACGACGCACACACCCACATATACACACACACTTGCATTAACACAAACATACACAGACACACACACACGTCTACATGCACTCTTCAAACTAAACAAGTTTAAATCAACCAATGAAAAGGCAGCTACGTACCACAAACTCCATAAAAGGTAAAAAGTTTGTAACGTCGACTGGGAAATGTTTAAATTTTCCCGGAAAAAGTTAACGGTTTTCACGCCGATGGTGAAATATAAAAGAGCCCCAAAACGGGCTGTAAATTCAGTTTGACCGTGGCAGCGAGAGATGTTCCAGAAGAATAGATGACCAGCCAAAAGACCCAGCTAAGCCGCCGCCCTGCCGCTGCTTTTGTTTCTGCCTACTTCTCTGATGTCAAACAAATTTAAAGGTATTTATATTTTATTATACAAAATACTGTTAGAAACCTAGCCAATCGATATTACCGTGATAATTGTGCAGTTTATAAACCGTGCTGTTCTTGGATAAAATATTTTTAATTTAAATATAAATTAACGTCTTTTAATTTAATTTGTTAGATGAGAGTATATATATAATATTATTTAAGGGCGGTCGATAAACTGTATAATTACCGTGACAATTGTGCAGTTTATAAACCGTGGTGTTCTTGGATAAAATATTTTTAATTTAAATCTAAATTAACGTCTTTTAATTTAATTTGTTAGATGAAAGTATATATATAATATTATTTAAGGGCGGTCGATAAACTGTATAATTACCGTGAGAATTGTGCAGTTTATAAACCGTGGTGTTCTTGGATAAAATATTTTTAATTTAAATCTAAATTAACATCTTTTAATTTAATTTGTTAGATGAAAGTATATATATAATATTATTTAAGGGCGGTCGATAAACTGTATAATTACCGTGACAATTGTGCAGTTTATAAACCGTGGTGTTCTTGGATAAAATATTTTTAATTTAAATCTAAATTAACGTCTTTTAATTTAATTTGTTAGATGAAAGTATATATATAATATTATTTAAGGGCGGTCGATAAACTGTATAATTACCGTGAGAATTGTGCAGTTTATAAACCGTGGTGTTCTTGGATAAAATATTTTTAATTTAAATCTAAATTAACGTCTTTTAATTTAATTTGTTAGATGAAAGTATATATATAATATTATTTAAGGGCGGTCGATAAACTGTATAATTACCGTGAGAATTGTGCAGTTTATCAACCGTGGTGTTCTTGGATAAAATATTTTTAATTTAAATCTAAATTAACGTCTTTTAATTTAATTTGTTAGATGAAAGCATGTATATAATATTATATAAGGGCGGTCGATAAACTGTACAATTACCGTGACAATTGTGCAGTTTATAAACCGTGCTGTTCTTTGATAAAATTCTGGATGTGTTTTTTCCTCCCTAAAGTCCAACCCTATCCTCACCGTGGTAGGGGGGTGTAACGTTGTAGTTTAACAGCTACACGGCTAAATGGGCTCTGGCAAAAAAAAAAAAAAAATCCAGAAAATGTCGGCATGAGTTTGTTGCGTCCGTCATCTGGTCGTCTTTTTATACGCTTGCATGTGGCGAGCAAAAAGGCGTGAAGGGGGCAGGCTGAAAGGAGAACAATACCCGAAAGATGTAAACCGAACGAAAGAGAAAAATGGGCCTCCCTCCAAGGCCCTGTGTTCTCCCCAGCCTGCTCCCAGTTTCCCCGATTTTGCATGCAACTGGTTTTGAGCTTTTGGAAAGCTCTTTTCTCAGTGTCGGGGTGTTGACTCCACTTCCAAGTTAACAAATAGCTGCAAGTCTGGGTACGGTCCGATTGGTTCCGAAGCTCTTCCGCTGTGAGGTGCGCTTTCGAATCTCCCGAAGGGGGCTACCCTCTAAGCAGGCGACACGTGCTCGTGTTACTATGTAATGCAGGCTTGCCTCGACTCGACTAAGGACGACTAGAGTTCGACTAGATTGTGTGCTCACAATCCGCTTTAAGGCCGCTTTTATTATTCCTACTGTCTACGAACTCCGAAACGGTATGGTAGTGCAATTATATATGACCGTCCTCCAATACGAAATGGTAGTGCAATTATATATGACGGTCCTCCGATATGATAGTAGGAATGCCAGTTTTGTGAGCGATCATCGCCGTCTTATGAACACAAACTAGTGGTATCTTTACGAATCCTGTTGGGTAGAGAGAACACCCCTGTTTTCTCCTCCGCCTGTTATTCTGAGTAGAAACCGCTTTTTAGGAGATGTTCGCAGCAAAGCTTGTTTTTATATAGTGCCCCTCCTTTCGGGAGTTCATCACCTCGCTGCCCAGACGAGAGCTTTCCCCGGTGGAACCTCTTTTTTTTTTCTTATTTTTATTTTATTTTCCAGTTTAATGGCGAACGAACAGTCACCAGCAATTGGTCTGCACCGACAGGAAGATGAGTATAGTATCATCCTTTCTTCTTTCTGTTTCGATTTCAGTCTTTGTGATTTGAAAATTTAATTTAACTGTTTCCATTGTTCCAGCTTTCACACAGCAGTAGATTATCAACACTATAAATATCATCTCTTTTTTATAGATTGGAACAAGCAACAAAACCTAGCAGCATCACCGTTCCTGTCTGCCACATGTCTTGTGCAGTTTGAATCAAGTATTTCTTTCTTTGCGTTCAAGCACATCTGGGTACAATCAAACTGCGTATGATGTATGTCTATCTGTTTCTTCCAACATTAGCATCTCAAAGTCTTGGCAGCAATCATTGTCAAAGAAGTAGAGTAAGTATTCTTTTTCTTTCCTTCTGTGTGTATATTTTTGTAATTTCAGGTACTCCTCTTGATCATGATGGAATTCTACTATCAGCTATTGTGAGAATTATGTGGATTGGAAAAAACAACTGAATCCAGCAGCATCACCTATCCTAGCTGCCACATGTTTCCTGTAGTTACAGAAGTCCTCAAGTAAGTGTTTCTTTCTTTGTGTACATGCACATCTGGGTCCAATCAAATTCTAAACTATTAGCTTTATTTAAATGAATGCAGTTCTGCTTGTATTTCTTCTCATCAGCTAACTTATGCAACTGCAAAAAAGAAATAGTAGTACATGTGTGTTTGATCATAGCCAGAAAGTTAAATATATCATTTTAAAAAAATCCATTAGTTATGTTGTCTCTCTTTATTATATAAATCAAAAAAAATTTGTTAATAATTAAAAGAAAAAAAATCATCACAGTAAAAATTATATATATGTAACAAAGAACACAAACAAACATGAAATTGCCATGAGTTTCAGCAAGAAGCAGAAAAGAGAAAAAGTGGAGATAACACCTGGGAAGTAACAGGTAAGAATTTTCTTTATTTCCTTTATTTCTTGTCTCGAATAGCACATAGATTTTTTTCATGTATATATTAAAAAAGAAATAACCCAAGTCCAAAAATTGATGGAAAAACTAAGCATTAAAGTTCAATTAAGCATTAAACAAATAACTTCTAATAATTATGTGATCTATATACAAATTGTCTCCCTTGAATATATATATATACATATGTATGTATAAATATGTATAAATATATTTATTCAAGGGAGACAATTTATATGTTGTCTCCCTTGAATATATATATATAACCAACCCAGAGATGTCTCGTGATGCGGAGTTCGAATCGGTCGACTGGTATTAATCGTGACACCCTGCACTGAAGATTCCCGAAAGGATGAAACACTAGTGTCTGTAGGTATTTAATAATTATTATAGTAAAAAAATAATTATATATATATATATATATATATATATAAATTGTATCCCTTGAATATATACTAGTATGGGTTCCTGGCGTAGCCCCGGTGTTTGGTGGTGTATGCTCACCCCCCCCCCCCAACCAAAAAAAAAAAAGCAAAAATACGGTAATTTTTTTTGATTTGCCCCCTATTATGAACCCTTAAAATTGTTTGTTTTGGGCTCAAATCAAGATATAAAGTTAGATCCATGTCCAAGAAAACTATATCTAAAATTTCAAGTGTTTAGACCCATAATTGTCGGAGGAGTTTTGTAGAGTTCTCAAAGGTCAAATCGTTGAACTTTGACACCTTAATCGACAAATTTCTGTCCAAATACCAATCGCATAGATTTTCTAAAATCTCAGTACCCTATTTATCAAATTTTGAGTCTGTAGACTAAAATTGACAGAGTTATTGCCTAGGGAAATGTACACACACAGACAGACATTTTCACTTTTATAGATAGAAAGATATATAATGAGAGACAGAAAGATAACTATATACAATTATTAATGAATTAGTAGAGATAGTTGTTAAATTTTTGGGGATATGTATGGAAATTTAGATGACAAGACTTACTGCTAGAGTGCTCAATGCATTAGTAAAGGTTACTGTTTAGACTTAAAATATATATAGAGAAATTCAAATGGCAGGACTTATATGTAGATCGCTCAATACATCAGTAGAGCAAGGTAATAAGTTTAAAAACTGCATACGTCAATTTAGATAACCACACTGTTTTTGGTATTCATGTGTGAATATGACATAATGTAATATAAATTTTAATAATTTTATTCAAAATGTTATGATTCTCAATAAAAAATCCAAAATGTCAATATTGCTCTATGTATGATAAAGCATTGGCATATAATTTTCTTTCAATAATATAAACGTTTGATAATATCAGCTCTTTCTAGTGATGAGCACTTATTTAAAGTGTAATTATTAAGTAAAAATCTAAATAAATGTGTTTATTGCTCTTTCTTACTCATATAAGTTTAGTTAAATCTTAATATTTATATCTCTTGTAATAAAATAAACGTTTTATAATATTAGCTCTGTCATGTGTTGAGCACTTATTTCACGTGTAACTATTAAGTAAAAATCTAAATAAAATGTATTCATTGCTCTATGTCTTATTGAGCATTCTTATATACCTCTGGTTAAATCTTAATGATTATTTATCCTGTAATTAATTAATCGTTTTATAATATCAGCTCTGTCTAGAGTTGAGCACTTATTTTAAAGTGTATTTATTAAGTAAAAATCTAAATAAAATGTCTTTATTGCTCTATGTCTCATTAAGCAGTCTTATATACCTCTGGTTAAATCTTAATGATTATTTATCCTGTAATTAATTAATCGTTTTATAATATCAGCTCTGTCTAGAGTTGAGCACTTATTTTAAAGTGTATTTATTAAGTAAAAATCTAAATAAAATGTCTTTATTGCTCTATGTCTCATTGAGCACTCTTATATAACTCTAGTTAAATCTTAATATTTATATCTCTTGTAATAAAATAAACGTTTTATAGTCTTAGCTGTGTCTAGTGTAAAGCACTTATTTTAAAGTGTATTTATTAAGTAAAAATCTAAATAAAATGTCTTTATTGCTCTATGTCTCATTGAGCACTCTTATATAACTTTGTTTAAATCTTAATATTTATATCTCTTGTAATAAAATAAACGTTTTATAGTCTTAGCTGTGTCTAGAGTTGAGCACTTATTTTAAAGTGTATTTATTAAGTAAAAATCTAAATAAAATGTCTTTATTGCTCTATGTCTCATTGAGCACTCTTATATAACTTTGGTTAAATCTTAATATTTATATCTCTTGTAATAAAATAAACGTTTTATAGTCTTAGCTGTGTCTAGAGTTGAGCACTTATTTTAAAGTGTATTTATTAAGTAAAAATCTAAATAAAATGTCTTTATTGCTCTATGTCTTATTGAGCACTCTTATATAACTTTGTTTAAATCTTAATATTTATATCTCTTGTAATAAAATAAACGTTTTATAGTCTTAGCTGTGTCTAGTGTTAAGCACTTATTTTAAAGTGTATTTATTAAGTAAAAATCTAAATAAAATGTCTTTATTGCTCTATGTCTCATTGAGCACTCTTATATAACTTTGTTTAAATCTTAATATTTATATCTCTTTTAATAAAATAAACGTTTTATAGTCTTAGCTGTGTCTAGAGTTGAGCACTTATTTTAAAGTGTATTTATTAAGTAAAAATCTAAATAAAATGTCTTTATTGCTCTATGTCTCATTGAGCACTCTTATATAACTTTGGTTAAATCTTAATATTTATATCTCTTTTAATAAAATAAACGTTTTATAGTCTTAGCTGTGTCTAGAGTTGAGCACTTATTTTAAAGTGTATTTATTAAGTAAAAATCTAAATAAAATGTCTTTATTGCTCTATGTCTCATTAAGGAGTCTTATATACCTCTGGTTAAATCTTAATGATTATTTATCCTGTAATTAATTAATCGTTTTATAATATCAGCTCTGTTTAGAGTTGAGCACTTATTTTAAAGTGTATTTATTAAGTAAAAATCTAAATAAAATGTCTTTATTGCTCTATGTCTCATTAAGGAGTCTTATATACCTCTGGTTAAATCTTAATGATTATTTATCCTGTAATTAATTAATCTTTTATAATATCAGTTCTGTCTAGAGTTGAACACTTATTTTAAAGTGTATTTATTAAGTAAAAATCTAAATAAAATGTCTTTATTGCTCTATGTCTCATTAAGCAGTCTTATATACCTCTGGTTAAATCTTAATGATTATTTATCCTGTAATTAATTAATCGTTTTATAATATCAGCTCTGTCTAGAGTTGAACACTTATTTTAAAGTGTATTTATTAAGTAAAAATCTAAATAAAATGTCTTTATTGCTCTATGTCTCATTGAGCACTCTTATATAACTCTAGTTAAATCTTAATATTTATATCTCTTGTAATAAAATAAACGTTTTATAATATTAGCTGTGTCTAGTGTTAAGCAGTTGTTTAAAGTGTAATTCATAAGTAAAAATCTAAATAAAATGTCTTTATTGCTCTATGTCTCATTGAGCACTCTTATATAACTTTGGTTAAATCTTAATATTTATATCTCTTGTAATAAAATAAACGTTTTATAGTATTAGCTCTGTCTAGTGTTGAGCACTTATTTTAAAGTGTATTTATTAAGTAAAAATCTAAATAAAATGTCTTTATTGCTCTATGTCTCATTAAGCAGTCTTATATACCTCTGGTTAAATCTTAATGATTATTTATCCTGTAATTAATTAATCGTTTTATAATATCAGCTCTGTCTAGAGTTGAGCACTTATTTTAAAGTGTATTTATTAAGTAAAAATTCAAATAAAATGTCTTTATTGCTCTATGTCTCATTGAGCACTCTTATATAACTTTGGTTAAATCTTAATATTTATATCTCTTGTAATAAAATAAACGTTTTATAGTCTTAGCTGTGTCTAGTGTAAAGCACTTATTTTAAAGTGTATTTATTAAGTAAAAATCTAAATAAAATGTCTTTATTGCTCTATGTCTCATTGAGCACTCTTATATAACTCTAGTTAAATCTTAATATTTATATCTCTTGTAATAAAATAAACGTTTTATAGTCTTAGCTGTGTCTAGTGTAAAGCACTTATTTTAAAGTGTATTTATTAAGTAAAAATCAAAATAAAATGTCTTTATTGCTCTATGTCTCATGAGCACCCTGATATAACTCTGGTTAAATCTTAATGCTTATTTATCCTGTAATAAAATAGACGTTTTATAATATCAGCTCTGCCTAGTGTTGAGCACTTATTTAAAATGTAATTAATCAGTAAAAATCTAAATAAAATGTCTTTATTGCTCTATATCTAATTGAGCACTCTTATATAACTCTGGTTAAATCTTAATGTTTATTTAGCCTGTAATAAAATAAACGTTTTATAATATCAGCTCTGTCTAGTGTTGAGCATATATTTAAAGTGTAATTATTAAGTAAAAATCTAAATAAAATGTCTTTATTGCTCTATGTCTTATTCAGCACTCTTATATAACTCTGGTTAAATCTTAATGTTTATTTAGCCTGTAATAAAATAAACGTTTTATAATATCAGCTCTGTCTTGAGCACATTTTTAAAATGTAATTATTAAGTAAATATCTTAATAAATGTCTTTATTGCTCTATGTCTCATTGAGCACTCTTAATTAACTCTGATAAATCTTAATATTTATATCTCTTGTAATAAAATAAACGTTTTATAATATCAGCTCTGTCTAGTGTTGAGCACTTATTTAGAGTGTAATTATTAACTAAAAATCTAAATAAAATGTGTTTATTGCTCTATATCTCATTGAGCACTCTTATATTGCTCTGGTTCAATATTAATGTGTATTTATCCTGTAATAAAATAAACGTTTTATAATATCAGCTCTGGCTAGTTTTGAGCACTATTTCAAGTGTAATTATTCAGTAAAAATCTAAATAAATTATATAATGCTCGGTCATTGATATTTGAATAAAAGTAACCTGTTATAATATCAGCTCTTTTTTCGAAGCTTTGTATTTAGTTTTTAAAACATTTGTCATTTATAGCAGAGAAATTTCCTTTAAGAGTGCTCAATGTATGAGTTACTTTTTGGAGTTATTTGAAAAATACAAATTTCTGTTATGCGATCCAACATTTTCTTTGAGACTGCAAAATAGATAAGTACAGCTCTGTAGTGAGTTTTAAAATTGTGTATTGCGAGTATGCTGGAAAAGTAATTACCAGAGTGCTTAATACTGTGGTAGAGTTCTGTGGAAAGATTTGAAAGAATTTTTCTCATTTGTGCTAGACAAATTTACTTTGAGTAAAGCTCTTTCGTACGTTTAAACAATATATATATATATATATATATATATATATATATATATGCCAATGATGCTTGCATGTGCTCCATAGTTTAATATAGCTGTGTAGTAAATTTAACAATTGTGTTGTTTAATTATGCAAGACGATTTTACTTTAAGAGTGCTCAATGCATTTATAGAGCTTTGTAGTAAGATTTGGAAACATTTTGGCAATTATTTTAGACAAATCTACTTCCAGAGTGCTCAATATATTAGTAGAGCTAAATAAAACATTTGAGAAACAGATATGGCATTTCAACTGCATAAATTTATTTTGACAGAGTACAATACATTAGTAGAGCTAAATATAGACTTTCAAAAAATATGTATGGCAATTCAGCTACACGAATATACTTTGAGAGTGCTCAATACATTAGTAGACGAAAGCATAAAATTCAGAAAACATGAAGAGCTCTGCAGTATGTTTTGAAAACCTAAATCTCAATACGTAAGTATAGATATACTGTAAGTTTTTAATATATATATATATATATATATATATATATATATATATATATATATATATGACAAGTATTTGAAACAAGTTTCCTATTTGAGTGCCTAATATATTTGAGAGCTCTATGGTAACTTTTAAGAACATATTTCAAAATTATGTTAGACAAATTGTCTTTGAGAGTGCTCATTTCTAAGTAGAGCTCTGTAGAAAATTTTTGAGACATGTTCAGCAATTTAAGTTCATATCAGTTAATAAATAGAGCTATATAGTGACTTCTGCAAATTTATATGGCACTTATCCTAGACAAGTTAACTCTTGTAGCTGTGGAATAACATAAGAGTTGTGCATTAGTTTTGGGGTATGGTTCTCACTTTATTAGGGCAATAACTTGGACACATTATACTATGGACAAATCCATTGAGGACAACCAAAGGTAACCTGTTTTTGTTTTCCACTCTGCTGAATAAGACTCATCTGTCTTTGTTCACTCTTGGGACATTAAAACAAAAAAGGTGAAGAATTAAAAAAGAATGCAAAAATGTAATTGTCTTTGCAAGTCATTCATTTTCACTTTCATAACACAAAAACATCTGTAAGAACTTGATAAAAGAATGCACAAACAATAAAATACAACTTTGCTGTCTTGGAATCTGAAATCAGTAGAAACTTCCCCTACTGAAATTCCCACACACCTAAAAAAAAAAAAAGAATCCTTCCCAATGCAATACATTTCAAGCAATTACAGTGTCAGACTTGGTACTGCAATGACTCTGTAAACTGAAAAAAAAATATATAAAAAAAAATGTTAAGCAAAATTGATTCATGTCAACACCTCTCCCAACACCACAGATTAACTACAAAAATACTTGATAAAGCAAAACACAATTACAAATGTGTATGAAAAAAAAAAAAAATAATAAAAAAAAAATCAACCAAGCAATGGATCATGATTTTCTGGTGTTTGATGGAATGTGAGTAGGCATACAGCCTGGATTTTTTTTCCAAGGTAAGTGATGATATTCATTATTATTGTCTTTTTGGATTAGTTCAGATATATCTCATAACTATAATTGTTTTATGTATATATTTATATGTCTAGATGTTATGTGTGCTATTTGCATGTTCCCTATAGAAAAAAATCTACATAAAATCTAAAAGTGTATTCTGCTGTAAAATTAACCAGTAAAAACAATTGTTGTGTTTCTGATACACCAACTATTTATTATTAGCATATAAGTTGAATCATGAAATTTATCTCCCTTGCCTGTCTCTCTTTATACCTCTGTATTTATCTAGATCTGTCTATCTCTCTTTTCTTATTCTTTATCCCTATTCCCCGTCTTGCCATCCCCTATATGTGAACTTATAAATTTCAACATGTCTAGATTGATAAGCTTCTCATTTACCGGTACCAAACTCCCGTTTTAAAGTTAGAAGTTTAACTTGAATACACGTTGATGTGTCAAGGTAACAGCCGGAATCGATCGGGCACTTACTTACACTGTTTTGAACTTAGAAATTTCAATTGCATACACGTTGATGGGATGACTTGGTCTATAGGACTCTCATCTACCTATACCAACATCCCCTCTTGTTTGGACTTAGAAATTTTCAATTGAATACACGTTGACTTGCATTGGTCTATAGGATTCTCATCTACCTATATCCACATCCCCTCTTGTTTGGACTTAGAAATTTTCAATTGAATACACGTTGACTTGCATTGGTCTATAGGATTCTCATCTACCTATATCCACATCCCCTCTTGTTTGGACTTAGAAATTTTCAATTGAATACACGTTGACTTGCATTGGTCTATAGGATTCTCATCTACCTATATCCACATCCCCTCTTGTTTGGACTTAGAAATTTTCAATTGAATACACGTTGACTTGCATTGGTCTATAGGATTCTCATCTACCTATATCCACATCCCTTCTTGTTTGGACTTAGAAATTTTCAATTGAATACACGTTGACTTGCATTGGTCTATAGGATTCTCATCTACCTATATCCACATCCCCTCTTGTTTGGACTTAGAAATTTTCAATTGAATACACGTTGACTTGACTTGGTCTATAGGATTCTCATCTACCTATATCCACATCCCTTCTTGTTTGGACTTAGAAATTTTCAATTGAATACACGTTGACTTGCATTGGTCTATAGGATTCTCATCTACCTATATCCACATCCCCTCTTGTTTGGACTTAGAAATTTTCAATTGAATACACGTTGACTTGACTTGGTCTATAGGATTCTCATTTACCTATACCTTCATCCCCTCTTGTTTGGACTTAGAAATTTTCAATTGAATACACGTTGACTTGCATTGGTCTATAAGATTCTCATCTACCTATATCCACATCCCTTCTTGTTTGGACTTAGAAATTTTCAATTGAATACACGTTGACTTGCATTGGTCTATAGGATTCTCATCTACCTATATCCACATCCCCTCTTGTTTGGACTTAGAAATTTTCAATTGAATACACGTTGACTTGACTTGGTCTATAGGATTCTCATCTACCTATATCCACATCCCTTCTTGTTTGGACTTAGAAATTTTCAATTGAATACACGTTGACTTGCATTGGTCTATAGGATTCTCATCTACCTATATCCACATCCCCTCTTGTTTGGACTTAGAAATTTTCAATTGAATACACGTTGACTTGACTTGGTCTATAGGATTCTCATTTACCTATACCTTCATCCCCTCTTGTTTGGACTTAGAAATTTTCAATTGAATACACGTTGAGATGACTTGGTCTATAGGATTCTCATTTACCTATACCTTCATCCCCTCTTGTTTGGACTTAGAAATTTTCAATTGAATACACGTTGACTTGCATTGGTCTATAAGATTCTCATCTACCTATATCCACATCCCCTCTTGTTTGGACTTAGAAATTTTCAATTGAATACACGTTGACTTGCATTGGTCTATAGGATTCTCATTTACCTATACCTACGTTCCCTCTTGTTTGGACTTAGAAATTTTCAATTGAATACACGTTGACTTGCATTGGTCTATAGGATTCTCATTTACCTATATCCACATCCCCTCTTGTTTGGACTTAGAAATTTTCAATTGAATACACGTTGACTTGCATTGGTCTATAGGATTCTCATTTACCTATACCTACGTTCCCTCTTGTTTGGACTTAGAAATTTTCAATTGAATACACGTTGACTTGCATTGGTCTATAAGATTCTCATCTACCTATATCCACATCCCCTCTTGTTTGGACTTAGAAATTTTCAATTGAATACACGTTGACTTGCATTGGTCTATAGGATTCTCATTTACCTATACCTACGTTCCCTCTTGTTTGGACTTAGAAATTTTCAATTGAATACACGTTGACTTGCATTGGTCTATAGGATTCTCATTTACCTATATCCACATCCCCTCTTGTTTGGACTTAGAAATTTTCAATTGAATACACGTTGACTTGCATTGGTCTATAAGATTCTCATCTACCTATATCCACATCCCCTCTTGTTTGGACTTAGAAATTTTCAATTGAATACACGTTGACTTGCATTGGTCTATAGGATTGTCATTTACCTATACCTACGTTCCCTCTTGTTTGGACTTAGAAATTTTCAATTGAATACACGTTGACTTGCATTGGTCTATAGGATTCTCATTTACCTATATCCACATCCCCTCTTGTTTGGACTTAGAAATTTTCAATTGAATACACGTTGACTTGCATTGGTCTATAGGATTCTCATTTACCTATACCTTCATCCCCTCTTGTTTGGACTTAGAAATTTTCAATTGAATACACGTTGACTTGCATTGGTCTATAGGATTCTCATTTACCTATACCTACGTTCCCTCTTGTTTGGACTTAGAAATTTTCAATTTAATACAACCTGAGATGACTTGGTCTATAAGATTCTCATTTACCTATACCTTCATCCCCTCTTGTTTGGACTTAGAAATTTTCAATTGAATACACGTTGAGATGACTTAGTCTATAGGATTCTCATTTACCTATACCAACGTCCCCTCTTGTTTGGACTTAGAAATTTTCAATTGAATACACGTTGATATGACTTGGTCTATAGGATTGTCATTTACCTATACCTACGTTCCCTCTTGTTTGGACTTAGAAATTTTCAATTTAATACAACCTGAGATGACTTGGTCTATAGGATTCTCATTTACCTATACCTACGTCCCCTCTTGTTTGGACTTAGAAATTTTCAATTTAATACAACCTGAGATGACTTGGTCTATAGGATTCTCATTTACCTATACCAACGTCCCCTCTTGTTTGGACTTAGAAATTTTCAATTGAATACACGTTGATATGCCTTAGTCTATAGGATTCTCATTTACCTATACCAACGTCCCCTCTTGTTTGGACTTAGAAATTTTCAATTGAATACACGTTGAGATGACTTAGTCTATAGGATTCTCATTTACCTATACATACGTCCCCTCTTGTTTGGACTTAGAAATTTTCAATTGAATAAACGTTGATATGCCTTAGTCTATAGGATTCTCATTTACCTATACCAACGTCCCCTCTTGTTTGGACTTAGAAATTTTCAATTGAATACACGTTGATATGACTTGGTCTATAGGATTGTCATTTACCTATACCTACGTTCCCTCTTGTTTGGACTTAGAAATTTTCAATTTAATACAACCTGAGATGACTTGGTCTATAGGATTCTCATTTACCTATACCTACGTCCCCTCTTGTTTGGACTTAAAAATTTTCAATTGAATACACGTTGACTTGTCTTGGTCTATAGGATTCTCATCTACCTATACCAACGTCCCCTCTTGTTTAGACTTAGAAATTTTCAATTGAATACACGTTGAGATGACTTGGTCTATAGGATTCTCATTTACCTATACCAACGTCCCCTCTTGTTTGGACTTAGAAATTTTCAATTGAATACACGTTGACTTGTCTTAGTCTATAGGATTCTCATTTACCTATACCAACGTCCCCTCTTGTTTGGACTTAGAAATTTTCAATTGAATACACGTTGATATGCCTTAGTCTATAGGATTCTCATTTACCTATACCTTCGTCCCCTCTTGTTTGGACTTAGAAATTTTCAATTGAATACACGTTGAGATGACTTGGTCTATAGGATTCTCATTTACCTATACCAACGTCCCCTCTTGTTTGGACTTAGAAATTTTCAATTGAATACACGTTGAGATGACTTGGTCTATAGGATTCTCATTTACCTATACCTTCGTCCCCTCTTGTTTGGACTTAGAAATTTTCAATTGAATACACGTTGAGATGACTTAGTCTATAGGATTCTCATTTACCTATACATACGTCCCCTCTTGTTTGGACTTAGAAATTTTCAATTGAATAAACGTTGATATGCCTTAGTCTATAGGATTCTCATTTACCTATACCAACGTCCCCTCTTGTTTGGACTTAGAAATTTTCAATTGAATACACGTTGATATGACTTGGTCTATAGGATTGTCATTTACCTATACCTACGGTCCCTCTTGTTTGGACTTAGAAATTTTCAATTGAATAAACGTTGATATGCCTTAGTCTATAGGATTCTCATTTACCTATACCAACGTCCCCTCTTGTTTGGACTTAGAAATTTTCAATTGAATACACGTTGATATGACTTGGTCTATAGGATTCTCATTTACCTATACCAACGTCCCCTCTTGTTTAGACTTAGAAATTTTCAATTGAATACACGTTGATATGCCTTAGTCTATAGGATTCTCATTTACCTATACCAACGTCCCCTCTTGTTTGGACTTAGAAATTTTCAATTGAATACACGTTGAGATGACTTGGTCTATAGGATTCTCATTTACCTATACCAACGTCCCCTCTTGTTTGGACTTAGAAATTTTCAATTGAATACACGTTGAGATGACTTGGTCTATAGGATTCTCATTTACCTATACCTTCGTCCCCTCTTGTTTGGACTTAGAAATTTTCAATTGAATACACGTTGAGATGACTTAGTCTATAGGATTCTCATTTACCTATACATACGTCCCCTCT
The DNA here is from genome assembly GCF_053919585.1 of Euprymna scolopes. NCBI lineage: Eukaryota > Metazoa > Mollusca > Cephalopoda > Sepiida > Sepiolidae > Euprymna > Euprymna scolopes. The sequence goes on along the minus strand of NC_136527.1, from coordinate 100,084,491 downwards.
TGTTTGGACTTAGAAATTTTCAATTGAATAAACGTTGATATGCCTTAGTCTATAGGATTCTCATTTACCTATACCAACGTCCCCTCTTGTTTGGACTTAGAAATTTTCAATTGAATACACGTTGATATGACTTGGTCTATAGGATTGTCATTTACCTATACCTACGTTCCCTCTTGTTTGGACTTAGAAATTTTCAATTGAATAAACGTTGATATGCCTTAGTCTATAGGATTCTCATTTACCTATACCAACGTCCCCTCTTGTTTGGACTTAGAAATTTTCAATTGAATACACGTTGATATGACTTGGTCTATAGGATTCTCATCTACCTATACCAACGTCCCCTCTTGTTTAGACTTAGAAATTTTCAATTGAATACACGTTGAGATGACTTGGTCTATAGGATTCTCATTTACCTATATCAACGTCCCCTCTTGTTTGGACTTAAAAATTTTCAATTGAATACACGTTGACTTGTCTTGGTCTATAGGATTCTCATCTACCTATACCAACGTCCCCTCTTGTTTGGACTTAGAAATTTTCAATTGAATACACGTTGACTTGTCTTGGTCTATAGGATTCTCATCTACCTATACCAACGTCCCCTCTTGTTTAGACTTAGAAATTTTCAATTGAATACACGTTGATATGCCTTAGTCTATAGGATTCTCATTTACCTATACCAACGTCCCCTCTTGTTTGGACTTAGAAATTTTCAATTGAATACACGTTGATATGCCTTAGTCTATAGGATTCTCATTTACCTATACCTTCGTCCCCTCTTGTTTGGACTTAGAAATTTTCAATTGAATACACGTTGAGATGACTTGGTCTATAGGATTCTCATTTACCTATACTTACGTCCCCTCTTGTTTGGACTTAGAAATTTTCAATTGAATACACGTTGAGATGACTTGGTCTATAGGATTCTCATTTACCTATACCTACGTCCCCTCTTGTTTGGACTTAGAAATTTTCAATTGAATACACGTTGAGATGACTTGGTCTATAGGATTCTCATTTACCTATACCTACGTCCCCTCTTGTTTGGACTTAGAAATTTTCAATTGAATACACGTTGAGATGACTTGGTCTATAGGATTCTCATTTACCTATACCTTCGTCCCCTCTTGTTTGGACTTAGAAATTTTCAATTGAATACACGTTGAGATGACTTGGTCTATAGGATTCTCATTTACCTATACCTACGTCCCCTCTTGTTTGGACTTAGAAATTTTCAATTGAATACACGTTGAGATGACTTGGTCTATAGGATTCTCATTTACCTATACCTACGTCCCCTCTTGTTTGGACTTAGAAATTTTCAATTGAATACACGTTGAGATGACTTGGTCTATAGGATTCTCATTTACCTATACCTTCGTCCCCTCTTGTTTGGACTTAGAAATTTTCAATTGAATACACGTTGAGATGACTTGGTCTATAGGATTCTCATTTACCTATACCTACGTCCCCTCTTGTTTGGACTTAGAAATTTTCAATTGAATACACGTTGAGATGACTTGGTCTATAGGATTCTCATTTACCTATACCTACGTCCCCTCTTGTTTGGACTTAGAAATTTTCAATTGAATACACGTTGAGATGACTTGGTCTATAGGATTCTCATTTACCTATACCTTCGTCCCCTCTTGTTTGGACTTAGAAATTTTCAATTGAATACACGTTGAGATGACTTGGTCTATAGGATTCTCATTTACCTATACCTACGTCCCCTCTTGTTTGGACTTAGAAATTTTCAATTGAATACACGTTGAGATGACTTGGTCTATAGGATTCTCATTTACCTATACCTACGTCCCCTCTTGTTTGGACTTAGAAATTTTCAATTGAATACACGTTGAGATGCCTTGGTCTATAGGATTCTCATTTACCTATACCTACGTCCCCTCTTGTTTGGACTTAGAAATTTTCAATTGAATACACGTTGAGATGACTTGGTCTATAGGATTCTCATTTACCTATACCTACGTCCCCTCTTGTTTGGACTTAGAAATTTTCAATTGAATACACGTTGAGATGCCTTGGTCTATAGGATTCTCATTTACCTATACCAACGTCCCCTCTTGTTTGGACTTAGAAATTTTCAATTGAATACACGTTGAGATGCCTTGGTCTATAGGATTCTCATTTACCTATACCTTCGTCCCCTCTTGTTTGGACTTAGAAATTTTCAATTGAATACACGTTGAGATGCCTTGGTCTATAGGATTCTCATTTACCTATACCAACGTCCCCTCTTGTTTGGACTTAGAAATTTTCAATTGAATACACGTTGAGATGCCTTGGTCTATAGGATTCTCATTTACCTATACCTACGTCCCCTCTTGTTTGGACTTAGAAATTTTCAATTGAATACACGTTGAGATGCCTTGGTCTATAGGATTCTCATTTACCTATACCTACGTCCCCTCTTGTTTGGACTTAGAAATTTTCAATTGAATACACGTTGAGATGACTTGGTCTATAGGATTCTCATTTACCTATACCTACGTCCCCTCTTGTTTGGACTTAGAAATTTTCAATTGAATACACGTTGAGATGCCTTGGTCTATAGGATTCTCATTTACCTATACCAACGTCCCCTCTTGTTTGGACTTAGAAATTTTCAATTGAATACACGTTGAGATGCCTTGGTCTATAGGATTCTCATTTACCTATACCTACGTCCCCTCTTGTTTGGACTTAGAAATTTTCAATTGAATACACGTTGAGATGACTTGGTCTATAGGATTCTCATTTACCTATACCTACGTCCCCTCTTGTTTGGACTTAGAAATTTTCAATTGAATACACGTTGAGATGCCTTGGTCTATAGGATTCTCATTTACCTATACCAACGTCCCCTCTTGTTTGGACTTAGAAATTTTCAATTGAATACACGTTGAGATGCCTTGGTCTATAGGATTCTCATTTACCTATACCAACGTCCCCTCTTGTTTGGACTTAGAAATTTTCAATTGAATACACGTTGAGATGCCTTGGTCTATAGGATTCTCATTTACCTATACCTACGTCCCCTCTTGTTTGGACTTAGAAATTTTCAATTGAATACACGTTGAGATGCCTTGGTCTATAGGATTCTCATTTACCTATACCTACGTCCCCTCTTGTTTGGACTTAGAAATTTTCAATTGAATACACGTTGAGATGCCTTGGTCTATAGGATTCTCATTTACCTATACCTACGTCCCCTCTTGTTTGGACTTAGAAATTTTCAATTGAATACACGTTGAGATGCCTTGGTCTATAGGATTCTCATTTACCTATACCAACGTCCCCTCTTGTTTGGACTTAGAAATTTTCAATTGAATACACGTTGAGATGACTTGGTCTATAGGATTCTCATTTACCTATACCTTCGTCCCCTCTTGTTTGGACTTAGAAATTTTCAATTGAATACACGTTGAGATGCCTTGGTCTATAGGATTCTCATTTACCTATACCAACGTCCCCTCTTGTTTGGACTTAGAAATTTTCAATTGAATACACGTTGAGATGACTTGGTCTATAGGATTCTCATTTACCTATACCTACGTCCCCTCTTGTTTGGACTTAGAAATTTTCAATTGAATACACGTTGAGATGCCTTGGTCTATAGGATTCTCATTTACCTATACCAACGTCCCCTCTTGTTTGGACTTAGAAATTTTCAATTGAATACACGTTGAGATGCCTTGGTCTATAGGATTCTCATTTACCTATACCAACGTCCCCTCTTGTTTGGACTTAGAAATTTTCAATTGAATACACGTTGAGATGACTTGGTCTATAGGATTCTCATTTACCTATACCTTCGTCCCCTCTTGTTTGGACTTAGAAATTTTCAATTGAATACACGTTGAGATGACTTGGTCTATAGGATTCTCATTTACCTATACCTACGTCCCCTCTTGTTTGGACTTAGAAATTTTCAATTGAATACACGTTGAGATGCCTTGGTCTATAGGATTCTCATTTACCTATACCTTCGTCCCCTCTTGTTTGGACTTAGAAATTTTCAATTGAATACACGTTGAGATGACTTGGTCTATAGGATTCTCATTTACCTATACCAACGTCCCCTCTTGTTTGGACTTAGAAATTTTCAATTGAATACACGTTGAGATGCCTTGGTCTATAGGATTCTCATTTACCTATACCTTCGTCCCCTCTTGTTTGGACTTAGAAATTTTCAATTGAATACACGTTGAGATGACTTGGTCTATAGGATTCTCATTTACCTATACCTTCGTCCCCTCTTGTTTGGACTTAGAAATTTTCAATTGAATACACGTTGAGATGCCTTGGTCTATAGGATTCTCATTTACCTATACATACGTCCCCTCTTGTTTGGACTTAGAAATTTTCAATTGAATACACGTTGACTTGACTTGGTCTATAGGATTCTCATTTACCTATACCTTCGTCCCCTCTTGTTTGGACTTAGAAATTTTCAATTGAATACACGTTGAGATGCCTTGGTCTATAGGATTCTCATTTACCTTTACCAACGTCCCCTCTTGTTTGGACTTAGAAATTTTCAATTGAATACACGTTGAGATGACTTGGTCTATAGGATTCTCATTTACCTATACCTTCGTCCCCTCTTGTTTGGACTTAGAAATTTTCAATTGAATACACGTTGACTTGCATTGGTCTATAGGATTCTCATTTACCTATACCAACGTCCCCTCTTGTTTGGACTTAGAAATTTTCAATTGAATACACGTTGAGATGCCTTGGTCTATAGGATTCTCATTTACCTATACCAACGTCCCCTCTTGTTTGGACTTAGAAATTTTCAATTGAATACACGTTGAGATGCCTTGGTCTATAGGATTCTCATTTACCTATACCTACGTCCCCTCTTGTTTGGACTTAGAAATTTTCAATTGAATACACGTTGAGATGCCTTGGTCTATAGGATTCTCATTTACCTATACATACGTCCCCTCTTGTTTGGACTTAGAAATTTTCAATTGAATACACGTTGACTTGACTTGGTCTATAGGATTCTCATTTACCTATACCTACGTCCCCTCTTGTTTGGACTTAGACATTTTCAATTGAATACACGTTGAGATGCCTTGGTCTATAGGATTCTCATTTACCTATACCAACGTCCCCTCTTGTTTGGACTTAGAAATTTTCAATTGAATACACGTTGAGATGCCTTGGTCTATAGGATTCTCATTTACCTATACCTACGTCCCCTCTTGTTTGGACTTAGAAATTTTCAATTGAATACACGTTGAGATGACTTGGTCTATAGGATTCTCATTTACCTATACCTACGTCCCCTCTTGTTTGGACTTAGAAATTTTCAATTGAATACACGTTGAGATGCCTTGGTCTATAGGATTCTCATTTACCTATACCTACGTCCCCTCTTGTTTGGACTTAGAAATTTTCAATTGAATACACGTTGAGATGCCTTGGTCTATAGGATTCTCATTTACCTATACCTACGTCCCCTCTTGTTTGGACTTAGAAATTTTCAATTGAATACACGTTGAGATGCCTTGGTCTATAGGATTCTCATTTACCTATACCTACGTCCCCTCTTGTTTGGACTTAGAAATTTTCAATTGAATACACGTTGAGATGACTTGGTCTATAGGATTCTCATTTACCTATACCTACGTCCCCTCTTGTTTGGACTTAGAAATTTTCAATGGAATACACGTTGAGATGCCTTGGTCTATAGGATTCTCATTTACCTATACCAACGTCCCCTCTTGTTTGGACTTAGAAATTTTCAATTGAATACACGTTGAGATGCCTTGGTCTATAGGATTCTCATTTACCTATACCTACGTCCCCTCTTGTTTGGACTTAGAAATTTTCAATTGAATACACGTTGAGATGACTTGGTCTATAGGATTCTCATTTACCTATACCTACGTCCCCTCTTGTTTGGACTTAGAAATTTTCAATTGAATACACGTTGAGATGCCTTGGTCTATAGGATTCTCATTTACCTATACCAACGTCCCCTCTTGTTTGGACTTAGAAATTTTCAATTGAATACACGTTGAGATGACTTGGTCTATAGGATTCTCATTTACCTATACCTACGTCCCCTCTTGTTTGGACTTAGAAATTTTCAATTGAATACACGTTGAGATGCCTTGGTCTATAGGATTCTCATTTACCTATACCTACGTCCCCTCTTGTTTGGATTAGAAATTTTCAATTGAATACACGTTGAGATGCCTTGGTCTATAGGATTCTCATTTACCTATACATACGTCCCCTCTTGTTTGGACTTAGAAATTTTCAATTGAATACACGTTGACTTGACTTGGTCTATAGGATTCTCATTTACCTATACCTTCGTCCCCTCTTGTTTGGACTTAGAAATTTTCAATTGAATACACGTTGAGATGCCTTGGTCTATAGGATTCTCATTTACCTTTACCAACGTCCCCTCTTGTTTGGACTTAGAAATTTTCAATTGAATACACGTTGAGATGACTTGGTCTATAGGATTCTTATCTACCTATACCTTCGTCCCCTCTTGTTTGGACTTAGAAATTTTCAATTGAATACACGTTGAGATGCCTTGGTCTATAGGATTCTCATTTACCTATACCAACGTCCCCTCTTGTTTGGACTTAGAAATTTTCAATTGAATACACGTTGAGATGCCTTGGTCTATAGGATTCTCATTTACCTATACATACGTCCCCTCTTGTTTGGACTTAGAAATTTTCAATTGAATACACGTTGACTTGACTTGGTCTATAGGATTCTCATTTACCTATACCTACGTCCCCTCTTGTTTGGACTTAGACATTTTCAATTGAATACACGTTGAGATGCCTTGGTCTATAGGATTCTCATTTACCTATACCAACGTCCCCTCTTGTTTGGACTTAGAAATTTTCAATTGAATACACGTTGAGATGCCTTGGTCTATAGGATTCTCATTTACCTATACCAACGTCCCCTCTTGTTTGGACTTAGAAATTTTCAATTGAATACACGTTGAGATGCCTTGGTCTATAGGATTCTCATTTACCTATACCTACGTCCCCTCTTGTTTGGACTTAGAATTTTTCAATTGAATACACGTTGAGAAGGCTTGGTCTATAGGATTGTCACCTATCTATACCTACATCCCCTCTTGTTTGGACTTAGAAATTTTTCAATTGAATACACGTTGAGAAGGCTTGGTCTATAGGATTGTCACCTATCTATACCTACATCCCCTCTTGTTTGGACTGAGAAATTTTAATTGAGTACACGCTGGTATTATTTTAAACTAGCGGGGGTACCCGGCGTTGCCCGAGTTTTTGTTTCCGGGACGGGGGGAGTTTTAAAAAATGTTATGGTAGGTAAGTAGGAAGGATCAAACCCGGAGTCATGAGTAAAAGTAGGAAAATAAAGTGTGAAAAAAAAAACAAAAAAACATCTGCAACGTTAACAGTTCGGCCACCAAGAAAAGTCTATTCCAGTTGATTAGGAAAAAAAAAAAAAAACGACTACGGTAGGTCGGCGCGAACGTGAAAATATAATGTGAATTATCCAGCACGCTAACCACTACGCCACAGAGCACTGCAGCTAAGTTTAGTGATTTTAAATAACTTCACATGAAAGAACTACGAAGCCAAACCGGTGTTCTCTTCTCAACTGTTCCTTGTGAACGATCCCCAAACGGTGTTAAGTGGTGGCAGGGGGAGGAGGAATTTATGAGAGAGAAAATATTTTACCACTTCCATTGATCTTAACCGATTTTGACCGTGACTTCTCAGCAGAAAAAGTATAGAAATCTAAGATTTTCGAGGAATTTGAGAAATAATAAGCCTATAACACACCTCAGATATTGTTCTGCCGTTTGTGCATATTATATTTGTATGAAATATCTTGATTTTTAATCCTATTAATGTCAAAATCAGACGGGAAAAAATGAGTTCATTTTATTTATATAGAGATTAAGGTCCGTCTCACGTCCGTATATAAGAAAATTATTTTTTTGTAGATTTAGGTGTGCTAAAACCGAATCTGAAAACCGTTTCCGTCGCAAAAAAATGATGTTCATGATATGAAGAAATTAGTTTTTCGAAAAGTAGTTGATCAGTTTCCATGTAAATTTAACTTAAAATGAGCACCCACTTTCTGGCCACCTTATAGATCGGTCATTTTTCTGTGTGATTCTTGGCTAAAAAGTTTTTTGTTTGATTTATTTTTCATGATATTAACCCCTGCACTTGGGACTATTTTCCATTCCCTAGCCTAGCCGGGCCTTCGTTTATGCTACGCGTGAGCATAAACAAAGGTTGTTAAATGTGCACTTGCGTACCAAACTGCTTTCGTAGTGACTTATACATTGCGATGTAAAGAACCTACTGTTGATCTTGATAAAATTAATAATCCTATCTGGTTTCCATCTTAACATTTTCCTTTAAAAATGACGACTTTTGGAGGTTTTCGTGTATGCTGAAAACGAATATCAGATTTAAATTTTCCGCAATAAATAATTTTCCGGATATTTAGCAATGTCATTTTTTATGTTATTGCTGGTGATCTAAAGAAACTCTGTGCAAGCGCACATATTAAGATGGCCACCAGCGATAACATAAGAAATAACATTGCTTTTTTTTTTCATGCAGTTCAGCACTTATCAAGCCCCAATGGCCACTTGGGGATAAGGGTTATTGTGTGTACACTAATCAAAGGGATAGTGTAGCAATAGTATTGGAGAATTGGTAAGGTGTCATTACTTGGGGGGGCGGTTCATCAGGAATTTGTTTGTGTTGGACTTGAAGACATCCAGGTTGAAGTCGGGAGGGAAACATGCAAGCGGAACAGAGTTCCACAAGTGTGCAGTTCTAAGAAAGAAGCTTTGTTCATGGAATCTACGTTTTGATTTAGGCACAGATAGGGAGTGGGGAAAATTATTGACGGTGGTTTCAGCTAGTCGGGTGTTTTTTGAAAAAGATTGGCGAGGGGGGACCAGAGAATGGAGCTCAGACGAGCACTTGCCATGGAAATAATGATAGAACAACGACAGGCTCGCTACGTCTCTTCTGTGGGAAAGTTGTTGCAGGGTAGAGAAAAGGGCATCCCCCACTAGGCTACGAAGTCTATTTTGTAGTCTATCAAGGCAGGATAGGCTGTTTTTTGCAGCTCCCACCCAGAGATGGCAGCAGTACTCCATCTTTGGACGTACTTAGATAGAGAATTGCATCATTAGTGAGATATCTTCTGGAGCGGTAGAAGGATCCAACCATTTTCCCAGCGACCTTGGCCACAGACTTTATGCTTACTATCCGGAAAACTAATTATTTGCAGAAAAATTTAAATGTGTTATTTGTTTTCAGCATACCTGAAAACTTATTAAAGTCGTCATCTGAAAGAAAAAGGTTAAGTTGGAAAAAAAAAGTTTACTTTTTTGCTTGAAAAGTGTAAAATACAAAAGTCAACTATCATGGTTCAATTGCGGTCTTAGCAGAACATTCATTTCAGACGCGCCCCTGTCATATCAAAGAACCTCCTGTTGATTTTATATGCCTGGCCTATCTGCTTATCTTTGATAATGACTTTGCTAGGATTGTAAATTATGATGAATAGTCAAAATGTTTATTTCATTTTTTTAGGGGTGGGGTGGGGATTAGTCCTATTTTAAATTAAAGAAATCAGTTCAGCCAGCATTTCTTGAACGGTCTTGGTTTTTCGTTGTCAAAGTGCCATTTTTACCTAATTATTTACTTTTGCCATTTTTACCTAAATTTGGCATTGGGAGCAAGATATTTCAGGAGCAGTAGAATGATGCAACCATTTTTCCAGCTACCTTGGCAACAGATTTGATGTAAGGGTACCATCTCAGCTCAAACATGAAGATCAATCCCAGAAGCTTGTCAAAGCAGAATGATTCTTGTTATAGGTTTAAAAATGGCTGTTGTCTGTGAAATAACCAATTAAAAATGATACGAGAAGGTGAATGTTTAACAAAATTATTTTACAACTCATGATTGAAATTTAGCCACTGGATGTGTGATGAGGAAATCTCTTGTTCAGAGACGTGGGGTTCCGTCTTCAAGTGTCATCGCCAATTCCTTCTAACTCCTGCCAAGGCGATCATTCATTTGTCAGTCCAAGGGAAGTAACTCTGTTTTTTCAAGGGTGATCACTCTCTTGTTAATCCAACACGAGTATCTATTTTCTTACGTTAAACACTTCTTCAAGACGAAAATAACTATCTTCATTTTCGGATTGTTATATTCGCATATCCCTCGATATTCACATGAATAAACCAGAAAAGCAGCAGCAGCTGCGACGACGACGACAACAACAACAATGGCGACGATAAGAAAAATCTGTTTGTGGAGTCATCAACACTCAATAAACACACGACAAGCATATAAACACCAATATATAATTCACATAACAATACAACCGTACAACACCGACTAGATTACATTCACAATTTTATTAGTTTCAAATCGATATAACGCATGCATACACCAAACAGACGGTTCACTACAACACATTATAGCACGATAAACAAACACAATTAAGATAGCAAAATATAAGCTAATTATCAATTTGCCCTTTGTCTTTACCTACGTTCGCGCGCAACACCACTATAAAAACAGTAACCGTCGCGACAAAAAGTCAGTCGAGCCCAGAGACAGTAAGTCAACCAGCATGGGATAATTATCGGCTACGTCGGACCCACCCCCCACCCCACCCCGACGTTGAACCCATGTTCGCGCACATCATCCATCAACCTCTTCTCCACATGGAAACACCAACAGCGAAAATTAACACTTACATTCCCATTTAATCCTGAATCATACTAGAGCCGGACTTTTCTCTCCTAAGAAGTTACAAACATTAACTTTACACCAAAAACATTCTTTCCTGAACATTCTCACATCCTTACGAACTTTGAACACTTTGTTTTTATTGTCTCGTTAAGTCTGTTTCTTTAAATAAACAATTGAGAAATCAATCATTTAAAAAATTTAAACACATATTGTTTGTCTGGTTCCTTCTCGCCACCATACACTTATGCATTTTATAAAAAAATGTACTACTTTTTCTAAAGAAAATGAAAAAAACAAAAATAAATAAATATTGGTGTATTTTCTTGCCATTCGATGAACTGTCCGTACCTGAAAATCATTAAACATGTGCTCGTCTTAACTCCAATCTCTGGTCCCCCCTCACCAATCTTTCACGAAAAACACCCGTCTAGCTGAATCCACTATGAAAAATTTCCCCCACTCTATATCTGTGCCTAAATCAAAACGCAGATTCCATGAACAAAGCTTCTTTCTTAGAACTGCACGCCTGTGGAACTCTGTTCTGTCTGCCTGCTTCCCTCCGGACTACAACTTGGATGTCTTCAAGTCCAATGTTAACAAATTCCTAATGAACCGCCCCCTTAATTAAACACTTCATCAAATCTCCACACTAACGTAATGTACTTGCAATAACCCTTATCCCTGAGTGGCTTCCGGGCCTTGATAAGTGGTGATCTCTGTAAAAAATAAATAAATAAATAAATAAAAAGAAAATATGGTACAGGGTGAATCCTGCGCTCCTTGAAATGCAACATTAAAATAATCCTTCCTGCAATTCAACTATATTTGCTTGGAAATAAACTTCAATCGGCGCTTCTACACTATTGGGACAAGATTTTTTAGTCGATAAATGGAGTTTTCAAATAAAAATATGGTTTCAATTGATTTTTTTTTTTAATTCTAATAAATCACAATGGAAGCTTCCAAATTATGCAGTCGAAATTACCTGAATATTACTGAATTATTTAAAAAAAAAACTTTAATCGTGTTAGCAGATGAAAAATTGCGGCCATATTGTTTAAATTGAAACGGAAAATTACCTCCCTTTTGAATTCTCCTCTGTCTAGTGATCGTTTTCATCAAATTCTATTTTTAATTTCTTTAAAAAATAATTTTCTACCTTATCGATTTTCATAATTTTTGGATATAATCATCTTAAAAATACGAGGAATACGTAGATACCATTGTTTTCACGTGAAATTTAGTTTTCTGATTTCCGAAATTTCGTCCTAATAGTGTACAAGCGTCCTTTAATCTATGCAAGGAGGAAGTTTCTCTGAAATATCAAATTCACAAGTGGTCCCTAGTCGCATGTATATCTGCATAAAAAGGAGATTACAATGTTAGGTTTGAGCAGTTCTTATAGGGAGGCATCAACATTTTCCTACATACAGCGCCTGGTGTTTCCAAATGGCCACACAGCTGGTACTGACATAACTCAACGTTGCTTAATTTCTGTTATCTAACGAGAACTGGTATGTTGACCTGATTATGCTGTAATGCCATAGAAATATCATATTCTGGTGTGTTTGTTGACCGCTAATAAATTAAATACTGTTGACATTCGAGACTGAAACTTGGTGGACAAGTCAAGCAGAGACTGAAGCTGGTTAAATTGCAGAGAAGATTGCCAATTTTATTAATGATTCTATAGGTGGCATTTTTCTGTTTTTTTTTTTTTTTTTTTGGTGGGGTGATGGCAGGGGGGTCACCCTGTACCAGTGAACATGTTTCAATCAAAAATACATAAATAAAACGGAACGATGATAATTGCAAAAAATATGTTTTTAATTTTTGATTGTGAGTATTCGTGTATGTGAATGGAACTAACATATGTCTCCCTCTTGTCACCAGGGAATAGGGTGGGGGTTGGGGGTAGGGGTCATTTTACAACGTAGCTTGAACTGCAAAGAGGAACAATAATGGAAATTATACATGGTGGAGTGGTATGACATTTTTTTTCTGTTTTCCTCTCCACTCTTTTTTGAAGGGAGAGGGGGAGTAAAAGAAGAGGAAGAGTGTGGGTGGGGGTGGGAGATACTTTCAACCAATACCATCAACATCTGAAGATAAAAAGAATAACAACAACACAACAATGTTGATATTGTATGGAGGACCAACATGGAAAGAAACAACTGATTGAATTAAAACACAGCATCACTTTGAGAATTCTGTCAACGAATAAAAAACGATTTGTTTTATTTTTATTTTGGAGTTTGTACTGATGTTTATAATACAGACTTTATTTTCACACACACTCACAAATATATTTTGATAAAATATGTTTTTTTTTCAATTATATTTCACTCTTCGTTCTTCCTTTTTGTTTAGAAGCTCGATGTTACAACAGAGCATATATAAAAGAGTAACAGTACAGTTACATTCCAACATCCAAATATTTATTTTGCATGAAAAAAACAGCTCCTCCAACATAATTCAATTTCGGTACATTTTTTTTTTACTGATTTGTTTCGTTATGCAGAAAAAAAAACGGTTATTATTATGTCAATACCATCTTTTTTCGTGCATATACTCTTTAGAAAAATTAGAAATTCTTTGCTTAGGCTATAGTGTTAGCCTGATCTCATAAATTTATTTCAACCGAACGGGCCTTATCAAATGAGGAGAGCTAGCTGGAGTTTTCACATCTGATTGGAATAATTGAACAAATTTATAACCGTTTTGTTGGTTGTTTTGTTTTTTCTTTTAACTTTTATTTTTGCTCTGCTACACATTGAGTTCTCCCCACTCAAGATTTTCTAAGAAAATGTTCTATTCTTTATGGATATATATATATATATATAATTATTTCATGTCTTGACATGGAATTTTATAAGACATAACGTTTTATGTAACAATTTTCAGTATTTACTTCAACAAGGTTCAATACGTGAGTAGAGATAGGTAGTAAGTTTTGAAAATATGGCAATTAAGCTACACTAGATTTTCTAGGTTTCATCCTCGTCATTAGCCTGTTAGATTTTAAAATTCAAAACTTTTATTACACACACTTATATATATAGTCATCCACATACAGTACTGTTTCGTTGTTTCACAACTCATCAGTGCGGCTAGACAGGCAACTGCCTCAAGCCAGGATTGAAACCCGACCGTCAGGATTGAAATATATATATTTCCAGTTTTAACAACTAGTCCTTTTACTTTTCCAAGTTTAATCTTAACTATATTACTTTTCATGCCAACATTTTTCTATGTAATATATATATTTATATACAGATGTATAGAAATATTTTAATTGTCATTTTTTTTTCACAGAGAAACCATAAGTATGACGACACCTAGAATTCAAACACATTATTTATGTGTTGAATGCGATATATGAAAGCTTTAATTAGTATAACATAGTAATTATTGAACTTATATTACTGTAGTATTGACATAACCATATGATAAGAAAAAATACATGTGTGTGTGTGTGTGTGTGTGTGTGTGTGTGTGTGTAGTGCTCTTGGCGTTTTTTTAGATGTTTCTATTTTTCTTCAGTAACTGCATACATACATATATATATATATATATACATACATACATACATACATACATACATATATATATATATATATATGTATATAACTACTTCATTCACTCACATAAAATTAATATACGAAAGTATAGATTTATGCGTAAACTTTAAGTATTTACTTAAAAAGTGCTCAATACGTAGGTAGAGTTAGTTAGTAATTTATAAAATATATATGGCGATTAAGCTACACTGAATATTCGGCGTTTCATCCACTCTCGTGACGAATCCTAGAGTGGATGAAACGCCGAATATTCAGTGTAGCTTAATCGCCATATATATTTTATATATATATATATATATATATATATATATATATATATATATATATATATATATATATATAATATATATATATATATATAATGTTTGTTTTGGTTTTAGCGGTATGTTTTGAATGAATTCAATTATTTACGAAAGCGCATTTTTACCTAAATGCGAGCTAGGAATAATTTTTCCTTTAACCAATTTGGTACCCCCACATAGGGGAGCGGTATATATATTATTTATTATTTTATTATTTTATTTGGATAATTACATTTTAAAAACGTGTGTGTGTGTGTGTGTGTGTAAATTGGTCTAAAAAACAAAAAAAAAACAAATCGCAAAATGTTTACTTGAATTCTCACTTTCAGAAAAACACCATCAAAAAAAAAAATTCTCACTTTCAGAAAAACACCATCAAAAAAAAAAAATTCACAAAACTATCATCATTTTTTTTCTCATATTTCCAAAACAATTTCTGTGGAAAATCACAACAAAACAAAAACAAACAACCAAAAATTGAGGAATGACCATCATGGATAATAACCATGGTCAGCTGACCAACAATCACTGTCTGTCCATCCAAGAGAGTGGCCAAGAATGAGATACGCTTTTTTTTTTAGATTGTAAGATCAGTCTGATTCCGACGATATTTAATTCATCTGAATCGATAGACTTCGCTATTCCTTTCTTGTATCAACTTTTTTTGACCACTGGTCACCTGTTTCTTCTCGCAGAGGACGTTCTTGCATAGAACGGTAAAAAATGACCACTGCTATTGTATAACATAGCCAAATAGTCACTGTTTTTATGGCAACTGTAGAGTTTGTAGAGTGTCTTGAAATAAAAAAAAAACAAGAGAAGAAGGTCTTTGGTGATCTGCAAATGAACTTTGGTCAGTTGTCTACAAAACATAAACAACATCACAAAACGTGCATCTGAAAATTGGCAGTTTTTTGTTTCTTAATTTAATTAAAATTTTTAAAATATTCTTTATTTTTTAAAATCTTCTTTTTGAAAAAGTAAAAGAAAAAAAAATTGCTTTCCATTTTAGCAGACAAGAAACACCTTATTCTTCTTCTTATGCTGAAGAGTTCCACTTTGTCCTGCCGTATCTTTTCACGCATCTGTGTTATTTTAATGATTACATAGTTTTGTTTTATTTTATTTTTTTTTTTGTATCTTTTTCTCGAATATTGGAATCCATTTTTCTATTTTTCCTCTTTCATTTCAACCAATATACACTTTTTTCAGTATATATTTTTAGATATTTTTTCAGTATATATTTTTAGATATGTATCCTGTATATCTTTTAATTGATATGTTGATGCGAATCGTTGAGAATCCATTTTTAGATTGCTTCCTTACCAATCTTTTTCTTTTTTGACAACTTTATTTAAATGTGTTTAACTTCTTCGCTTTGTATTACTGAACCCACATAGATTCAAAAAAGTTGTCAAAAAACAAATATATAACAAATAAATGTTATCAAAGGCAAGATAAGTTACTTTCCAACCGAACTGGATATATTTTTCGTGTTTTTATTCAATGTAACATGTTTATTTAGATAGAAAAACATAGTGTTTACCGATGTATTGGAAAATTCAAGATGGCGTCTGACTCCCTCTTTAACACGGTAAGTTCGGGAAAAGGTGTTATAAATAATAAACTAGACAAAATACTATTAAAAACCCGCTGAATATATGTCAAGCTATGTCACGGTAACATATATTGAGCCAGTATTTACCAGCATTTTATCCAGTTTTTAATTTATAACACCTTTTCCCAAACTTACTGTGTTAAAGAGGGAGTCAGACGCCATCTTGAATTTTCCAATACATCGGTAAACATTGTATTGTTTCTGAGTTGAATAAACATGTTACATTGAATAAAAACACGAAAAATATATCCAGTTTGGTAGAAAAGTAACTTATCGTGCCTTTGATAACATTTATTTGTTATATATTTGGTTTTTGACAACTTTTTCGAATCTATGTGTACAGTAATACAAAGCCAACTTCTTTTTTTAAATTCCCCAAACAATATCAGTTTTTGCTTGCAAATATATTCTTTCGTCCAGTTTTTTAATTACAAAAATGGTCAATTTTGGCGCATATGCACTTCATATTATCTGGTGAATTTTTTGAATATGTTTTTGCCTTTTGACAGAAGTCCCGCCCCCATCGAGGTCATGCTATGGGCTGAACTCAACCCCCCTTTACGTTTTGGTTTGCGATCCTCATCCGAGTGGGGGGCTGAGGCGGGGCGGCCATCACTGTCGAGTTTGCATTCGGATAGAGATTTGGTACCCATGCCAGACACCTAAAAGAAGAAGATAAACATAATAGTATTATAATATATTTGCTACAAGTTTTTAAATGTATATATATATATATATATATATATATATACATATCGAAGGATCGGTCGAAAATTATGTGCTTTTGAAGGAAACATTCTTGTTTTTTTTTGTTTTTTTTTTTCAAAAGACATTTTGTAATCCTACACGTCAACATACAGGAAATGAATACAGAAAAGATATAAACATTTATATATTTTTTATATTGATTTTTTATTCATACATATTAATATATATATTACGCCTGTGGAACTCTGTTCCGTCTGCCTGCTTCCCTCCGGACTACAACTTGGATGTCTTCAAGTCTAATGTTAACAAATTCCTAATGAACCGCCCCCTTAAGTAAACACTCCATCAAATCTCCACACTAACGTAATGTACTTGCAATAACCCTTATCCCTGAGTGGCTTCCGGGCCTTGATAAGTGGTGATCACTGTGTAAAAAAAATAAAAAAAATATATATATATATATATATATATATATATATATACAGGGTGACCCCAAAAAAGGCCAAAGACCCTAGTATTTTGATGTGATGTTTTGAATATAATAAACTAGTTATAACCAAAGTTTCCACTATCCAGCTACCCTACTCCCCGGGGAGTTGGTCCCCATTTCCCCTTCACTCCTCACATTAAAGATCGGCCTTGTGCCTCATTTGCTAGGTGGAGTAGCAAATAAATACCCTTTTGGCCAAGATCAAATTGTAGTATCTGTTCTTACTACATGCTGTACTTATGTTTGTAACTTTGATATAAAGTGGGGGATCACTTTTCTGTATTAATTTAATGTAAAATGATCACCTACTTTACAACCAGTCAGTCTCAAAGCCATTCAAGTCATTCTCCGGATCATTCAAGTTGTTTTTGAAGGATTCCAGTTATTTTTTAAGCATGCAAGTCATTCTTAAGGTCATTCAATTCATCCTTAAGTTCATTAAAGTCATTCTAAGTCATTTACTTTTTATTTATTTAAGTCATTTCAGCCCATTTTTCGGTCATTTTAGTTTATCTTTAAGAATTTCATGTCAATCCTACATTCACGCATTCATTCATTACACGAGAGCATGCGACTAATAGCTATCGGCCTTGTTTACAATAAATTAAAGGAAAACAAAACTAATGCATTGATGGGTTAAAATAACTATACCTTGGTTAGCAAAATCCAAATCATTTGCAATATTTTTCTAGACATGTCCCCAAAATGCCAGTTTCGCTTAGTTTTTTTATCAAGATTCAGAAGAGAATTTTTCCCGAAAATTTGCAAAGCATACTTAATGATTCCGTTGCTTAAAATAGTTTTATACGTTAGAACATCATTTTGATATTAATGCTTGAAAGACGATGAAAAATTTAAAACAAATAAAATTTAAATACCTACCTCAACCCCCCCCCCCAAAAGAAAACCACCAAAACGTAAAAACAATTAAAAAAAACAAACAAATAATGACAGAATATTTTTTTTAATAGGCCAAAAATAAAATATAGACCAGAAGTAAATATTAAAATCGATTAGAAACAATTTTTTTTTATTTGTTTATAACATAGAACAATATTTATCATAATAAACCATTAACAAAACAACTTCAACTTCAATTATAATTATTTTGTGTCAGGAGGATGCAGCTTAGGCTGACATTAACAAGGATCAACTTAAAACAGATTATCTCCCTTGGGTAAGAGTCACCTTCCACAACTGAGGTTTTTGGAACTCTACGGTTCAACAAAAGGTCACTAAGGATTACACAAGAACGAGTCAGAAAAGTTAATACATTTTTGACTTTTTATGCATAACTGCATGCGATATTGATAAATTATTACTGTATTAATGAGTAAAAGTGCCTTTAGAAATTGTTTGGGGAACATTTAGTACGGTATATAATCTCATACATAGACGTTTTAAAACTGCATCCAATATTCACAGTTTTTCACAGGGGGGGGGGACGTGTACAAGACGTAATACCTGCAAATAGCAAGGCAATACTGTATTAACTCTACTATAAATAAGCTCATACATATATATATATATATATATATATATATATATATATATATATATATTATTCCTTAATTGGAATTCATTTTTGAGATGAGCATTATATATTAATTTATTTTTATTTTTTTAGCAAATTTTCACAAGAATTTTCGAGAGGGTTCCAACAACTCTAGGATAGGAATGCTGAGTCTCTTAACTGTATCTTCAGTAATTACTGCCTTCCATAGTTGTCGTTATCTCACCACGTTTTGGCCAACTAATCCTCTAACCAGATTTGAGTAGGATTGAAACTGCTATCTTCAGACAATGCTTATCTAGAACTGTAGAGATTCAACCCCTCTACCAATGCGCCATGGACCCTGAAGGTAATTACTGAAAAATTGCCGCCATCTTTGTTTAATTCAAACAGAAAATTACCTCCCTGTTGGACTCTCCTGTCTTTTATGATCGTTTTCATTAAATTCTATTTTTTTATTGTGTTTAATAAAAAAAAATTTCTACCTTATCAATTTTCGTAATTTTTTGGATATAATTGTTTTTAAAAATCCAAGGAATACGTAAGTACCATTGTTTTCATGTGAAATTCAGTTTTACAATTTCCGAAATTTCGTCCCAATAGTATAGAAGCACTGTAATTTGTATAATAATTATGCAGTAAGCGATACTAATATTTTTTTATGCATAACTACATGCAATATTGTTACATTATTACTGTCTTGATGGTTTGGCCAACTAATCCTCTGGCCGGCTTTGAATAGGATTGAAACTGCTATCTTCAGAAAATGCACATCTACAGATTCAATGCTTCTACCAATGCGCCATGGACCGTAAAGGTAATTGCTGAGGATACAATTAAGAGACTCAGCATACCTATCCTGTCGCGGGAAAGAAAGAGGAGTATTTGGCCGAAACCTAGTGAAACAACAACAAGGATGAGGATAATAGTCTGTAAATAAAACTAAGCACTTTTTAACGTTTCGTTTTTTTTACTCGTACTATTTCCAAATGAACTAATTTAACATTTATTTTTCTTTAAGTTGGATGGAAATGAAAATGAAATGAAAAGGAAATGAAATGAAATGAAAAAATGAAAATGAAATGAAATGAAATGAAAAGGAAATGAAATGAAATGAAAATGAAAAAATGAAAATGAAATGAAAATGAAATGAAATGAAAATGAAAAAATGAAAAGGAAATGAAATGAAATGAAAATGAAAAAATGAAAATGAAAGAAAAGGAAATGAAATGAAAATTAAAATGAAAATGAAATGAAAAGGAAATGAAATGAAAATGAAATGAAAAAATGAAAATGAAAAAATGAAAATGAAATTAAAATGAAATGAAAAGAAAAAAATGAAAATGAAAATGAAATGAAATGAAAAAATGAAAATAAAATGAAAATGAAATGAAATAAAAAAAATGAAAATAAAATGAAATGAAAATGAAATGAAAAAATGGAAATGAAAATAAAATGAAATGAAATGAAAATAAAATGAAATGAAAATAAAATGAAATGAAAATAAAATGAAATGAAAAAATGAAAATGAAATGGAAATGAAATTAAAATGAAATGAAAATGAAATGAAATTAAAATGAAATGAAAATGAAATGAAATTAAAATGAAATGAAAATGAAATGAGGAAATAAACTAATGCAAAAAAAAATCTAATTTTTATTCTGTTAACATTTATGTATTTTTAAGTTTGGTGAAAATGAAATGAGTAAAAAAGAAAAGCGTTAATCAAGGTGAGTAGCAGTAAGTTAAAAAAGGGTCAGAGATTTGGCGATGAATTTCTTTGTATGTGTGGAATACATTCAGCAGTTGCGGTTCAATTCTGGGAGAAAGGGTTAAATTGGAATCAACTTGTACAGGGTGGAACGATAAAATTGTCGCTCTAAAGCAAACAACACTACAGCTTTATTTTAAAACTTTTATTGAAAAAATCAATTCAGTTAACTTGATTATGTAGTAAAGCTGACATTTATTCAATGTAGCCGCCTTCGGCCTCAATCACTACTTTGATACAGGTCCAGAACTGGGAGGATGCCTTTTCCATAAGTGCTGGCAAGAGTTCAGTGAATACTCGGCGGATGGTGGCGATTAGGTTGGTTTTGGTGTTGTGGGAGGTCAGGTTGGTGATGTTCTTGACATATGATGAAACGAAGTAGTTCAGCCACATCCAGAGTCTGCCAGCATCCACCTGATTGCAGCAGGGGATCATCACACTCTTCAACACATCCAGGTACACTTTTGTGTTGACTTTCAAGCCGACTTCCAAGATGTGAGGTGGCATGATGTGGCCCTCACTTGAAGCCACACCAAAGGCCATAACCATTGGGGGGGGCATCCGATGCATTGAGCTGTGCCCTCAAGCATTGAATCATCCGAATTTGCATTTTGAGGGTGCTGGCAATGGTCCTGTTGTCATAACTTGGATTGGTAGCGAGCATGAGTTGTATAGGAGCACATCTCCGATCTCGCTCGTTGAACATTGTGTCACTTTCAGACCTGATAGGAGGCTCCTATCGCTCTTGGGATTTGTAACTGGCCAACTAGTAGATGCAAAAAAAAAAAAAACAACAAAAAAACGCTTTTCATCAAATGGAAATGGAATCATGTCTTTTCTAATGCGACAATTTTATCGTTCCATCCTGTAACTAATATAAATGTTTATCTACATCATCCCCATTATGAATAAAGCACCTTATTATTTGAAATAGTCCAACTCTGAATGTTATAACAAAGTATAAAATATCGATCAGGATTAAATATTAAAATCAATCAGAAATAAGATTTTCATTTTGGGTGTATCTGACTCATTAGATAAAGCTCACGATAATCTTTTTGTTTTAATCGCCCCTGACAAGGCATAGAGCCATTTAGTGTAAGCAACTAAAAAAAAAAATACTACTTTGAAATCAAAATTTTTAAATAAAATAAAAACAAATTGCGCATCATCAAAACACATGGTGATTCTATGAATTTGTGACTGATTGATTGGACTATTTAAAAAAAAAAATAAAAAGGCACATTATTCATGGGGAAGTGATTTTAAAGCAGTGTGAAAACATCTACATTGGGCAAATGCATGATTATTTGGTTTGATGGTTTTGTTTTTTACGTCATATTAACCCTTTTCAAATTATTTAATGTCGAATCAAGTAATTTCGGAAAAAGTTTTTATGCTTCAAGTTCTTTGTATCTTGAAATATTTATTCAGAGTGTTTGGTTTGGTTGTTTTGTAGAAAGTAAAATTGTTTTTGTTTTTGACTTTGCAGAACATGATTGAGTTTTAGAAAGAGTTTTTATGCTTCCAGTTCTTTATATTTTCCAATATTTATTCATGTTTGGTTTGATTGTTTCTCGTTTTTGACTTTGCAGAACATGATTGAGTTTTACAAAAATAAAAAAAATAACCTCAATATTAAATATTGATTTTAAACTACCAATACAACTAAAATCTATAGATCCCTCCCCCACACAAGTGTATCTTTATGCTTGAGAAATTTAACGTGTTTTTTTACGGTGAGCGTGCAAAAACATCTTTATAGTTAGGTGCTCGTCTGAACTCCAATCTCTGGTCCCCAGTTAAATATTAAGATATTTCTAAAGAATCAGGTATTTGCTATCAACACCTTTTTTGAAGTCTTGGTTTTGTTTATACAGTATATGAATGCTCAATTATGAAATGTGATAATTTTGTAGCTTACTTTTTAAGTCATCTCTTTTTGGCTTAAAACTTATTGGTATATGAAAATTTACTGAGTTATACGAATCCAGTAAAACTCAGTACATTACAAACAAGTCTCTCTCTCTCTCTCGATATATATAAGTTATAAAATATATATGGCGATTAAGCTTAATCGCCATATATATTTTATAACTTACTAACTAGCTCTACCTACGTATTAAGCACTTTTGAAGTAAATACTTGAAGTTTACGCATAGATTTATACTTTCGTATATTAATTTTATGTGAGTAAATGAGGTATATATATATATATATATATATGTGACTGAAACAGATGGCTATTTGTAGTGACCATAAGTAACTGTTTACCCCTAATAAAAGAAATATTCCGCTCTTTTTATTGAGCACTGTTTAACAACCTCGTTTTCTTCATTAGTTTTGACTTTTTAGCACATCTGAATCCATATATATATATACATATATATATATATATATATATATATATATATATATATATATATATAACATTGGATAAACGAAAATATTTTATTAAAAGAGCAAAAAATTCGATTCAATTTCTTTCTTTTTTTAAAGTAGAAATATTTCTGTTTTAATTGGACCACGAGGTAATTGTAGCAGAATCGGAAATTTAGTATGGAATCAATACTTGTATCAGAATTGGGAAAAATATTGGGATAGTCCCATCACTAGTGTGTGTGTGCGTATGCGTGTATAGAGAGATGAACTATGTAATGGTTAAAATTGCCTGATATGCATTGGCCCAAAGATGGAGATGTTTTTCCATTTTTTTAAAGCATTAATTTATGTGAGAGGAGTGGTTAAAGGCAAAAAAAAAAAAGTGAAGCATTTTTTTTTTGTTTATTTTGTTAGTATCATCGTGCACTCGGCACTCACTATTCAGGTCTTGGTGAGACGATTTGGTGGAAAGAAATTCAAGTCCTTTGGTCTTGTGGGTCGAATTGGCGCCTAGACGAAAAGACACTGGAGCCCTTAAGCAACAGCAGACAAAAATCCTCAATTAAGCGGCTGTGGTCGCTCGAAGGACATAAAGGTTACATTTATTGAACAATTCAAATAATACAGCAAAAATATTTTTAAAAAATAGCAAAAACAAGACAACACAAAAAGAATAAAAAAGAAACAAAGAAACAAAAATACAAATAAAGATAAGAGAAGTCGTTAAATCTAGGAAAAAAATATTCTAGCAAACATTCTACAACAAAAATGTATCAGAAACCTTTCTACCGGTCTGTAAAATCCATTCCATCAAACATTCTTCCGAAAATCATTTTTAAACATTCCATCAAACATTCTTCTGAAAATCAATTTCAAACATTCTATTAAACGTTCTACAAAAAGCAAACATTCTATCACACATTCTAACAGATTTTATTCTATTAAAAAACATTCCATTCTATTAAAAACATTCCATAAAATCATTTTGAAAAAACATTTCATAAAAACATTCTATAAATTTTTTTAAACATTCCATCAAAACATTCTACTAAAAAATATCAAGCATTCTATTCTATTAAAAAATATTCCATCAAGCAGTCTATAAACGGTTTAACATTCTACTAAAAATATCAAACATTTTACACAAACAATAAAAAAATTCTACTTTTATAAAAAAAAATCAGTTGAGTAGTTGTCTGTGTGTATGCGTGTTCGCATGTCTAGTTTAAAGTAAAAAAAAAAAAACTAAAAACTACAAAACAAACACTCACAAAGTTGGTATTTTCTTGATCGGCATTGCCCTGGATAATTAATATCTAAAATTAAAAAATAATTATTCATTCTTTGGGGGCGAACGGGGCCAGGTTTCATCAGAGAGGGTCGGTTTGACAGTCATTTCTAATGTTATTCTATTACATAAAGGAGAGATAAATAACTTTCAGTACTTTAAAAGAAGAAAGAGGAATGGGCAGAGGTGTGAGGAGAAAAGATGTGGGAAAACCAAGAAGGAGAGAAAGGTAGAGAAACATAGAAAGATAAAAGTTTTAATATGAACATGTCACACACAGTTAAGTTAGTCTATAAAAATCGGTTCTATCAAATATCATATCCAACCTTCTAAAAAACGCTTTCAGACATTCTACCAAGAGCATTTAAAAGTATCACACCAAACATTCTACCAAAAATATCAAACAGTAGACATAAAATACATTTCAATTTGAAATTTAGGTTCTCCTCAAATAAAGTCGACAAAAATTTTTTTTTTACTGTAATGATGTTGAAAAGAAAAAAAAGTAAATCAATTCTTTTTTTATTTATATATATATATATATATAAAAAGGGGTTACCATATATCAAGGCTTGGAGGCCACTCGAGGATAAGGGTTACTGAATGCATTGTAGTCATTGGGACAGTAGCGTAGTAATCATTTCTGGTGGAAATTTGGTATAATCAAATTATTTACGAAGACGGTTCAACAAAAACTTGTTTACATTGGACTTGAAGACAACAGTATTGTAGCCAGCTGGAAAGCAGACCTGTGGAATAGAGTTCTAGAGGCGAGCAGGTGGAATTCACGTTTAGGTTTAGGCACGGATAAAGAGTGGGGGACAGGTTGCTCTGAGCAGCTTCTACCCAGATGTGGCAACAGTACTCCATCCTAGGACGTACTTGGCTCTTATACAGGTAAAGAATTGCATGAGCAGTGAGATATCTACTGGAGCGGTAGAATGATCTTACTATTTTTCCAGCGACCTTGGCAACAGATTTGATGCATATATTTTTTTTTTGTATTACATTTTCACCCCAAACAAGGCACATTGCCACTTTGGTGTAGGGGGATACTATCAGGGGCAGCAACTACTGGGGCACTATGTTGGGATTTGGGCAACAAGATGTCGGTCCACCTTGCACTTGAACTTCTGCATGTCAGTACAGTTAGGGAAGCAGGAACCTGGAATGGAATTCCAGAGTCTAGCGGTTCTGGGGAAGAAACTACTGGAGTAGAAAGATCTTTTACATCTAGGGATCTCTACTGTGTGGGGGTGGGATTTAGCTGCCTGTCGGGTTTGTCGAGGGTGTCTACGTCGTGGGGGAACAAGTGTCTGCAGTTCATCAGAGCATTCACCATTAAAATACTTGTAGAACAGGCAGAGGGATGCAACGTTTCGTCGATGGGACAGAGGCTGAAGTTTAGATACCAATACAGGGCCTATCAGATTGGCGACTCTTTTTTTAACCTTGTCTAGGAGCGAGAGACTAGTAGCAGATGCACCAGCCCAAATGTGACAACAATACTCCATACATGGGCGAATGGTGGCCTTATAGAGGTACAGGATACTTTCAGGTGTCAGTAGTTTTCTAGCACGGTAGAGAGAGCCTACCTTTTTCGCATATGCTCCATTTCAGATCAGGAGTGAAGGTCAGACCAAGGAGCTTGTCTAAACATGGAGCGTCCTCAAGGCGAGGGTTTTTAATTTCAGTAGGGGCCAGATGTGGATCAGAGATATTATAATGGAAACAGAGAGGCTTGGTTTTAGATGCACTAAAATTAACCAACCACCCTCCCCCATTGCACCACATGGCCAAGATCAGAGGAGAGAGAATCAGAGAGATCTTGGCCATTTCCAGCCTTTGAAGTGCTGCCATAGATGGTAGTGTCACCTGCATTAATGTCTACGAATGATTTAAGGACGTGATTTGAGAGATTGATGATGAAAATCAGGAAGAGAGTTGGGCCGAGGATGGAACCCCGAGGAATGACAGCATTAATACTGTGAGCTTCTTATTTCTGCCCATCAACCATTACTCTTATAAACCTATCAAAGAGAAATGATTTAATACTTGAGAAGACATTTCTAGTTATACCGTAGCTGGAAATCTTGTGAAGTAGGTCTTTATGCCAAACCTTATCAAAGGCCTTTCATATGCCAAGAGCAATTGCCCTAGATAAGAAAGCCTTTGTCGAGAGATTCGCAAATCCAATGAGGTATTACTGTTAGTAGACCAGCTGTAGGTCTAGTAGAACAAAAACCATGTTGAACGCCACCGAGTAGGTTGTTTCTGTTGAGGTGGTTGACCATTTCTCTAACGCAGATTCCAGTAAGTTACTTATGACGCACAGGAGAGTGATTGGTCTGTACTGAGAGGGAGATGACCGATACCCCTGAACGTTTAAATATGGGGCAGACTGATGAGGTTTTCTAGGGTGTTGGCAAGCATTTCTCCTTAAGACAACATTTAAACAGCTTTGTAAGTATGGGGGCTAGTTCTGGTGGAAGCTTTTTGAGTACTATAATCGAGGCCAGTTGCTTTACTGGGATCAAGATTTTTGATAAGCTTGGCAACATCATGCACAGTTATTTGTTTGTCGCATAATGTGTTTTCAAACACAAGAGGAAATATAGGAGAGGGGGGGAGGCAGGTCTAATCGGGTAAGGTAGAATTTGCTGCAAAGTTCCTGGCAAAGAGTTTGGCTTTGTCAAATGCTGATAAGATCATCTCAGGTCCATTGATGATGGTTGGGATAGAGGACATGCTTTGATTCAGGACCTTGTTTGTTATTTGCTAAAACTGGTAGGAACCAAGCTGCTGCTCAGCTACTTTGGACGTGACAGACTGAGCATACAACACTCTCGCATTCATTGCTGGCAGTCCTAAAGGCGGCTTTAGTTCCAGTTCATCTATTTTGATGCAAGCAGTGGAAAGAGTGGTTTCTGTGCGCAATGGCAGCCGCACATTCTGGAGAGAACGATGGCTGGCTGTTAGGATTTTGCATTTTTTAGATGGTATGAAGTGATCTACATTGACAATTAACCATTCAATCAGGTCTGATACTATAGAGGACACGTTCATTTTAAACATGGAGCACAGAGGAATATCTGATAGAAATGTATGGAAGCTATCTCAGTCAACTATAGAGCATCGATATACTGTACAATGTAGAAGTATATCTGAGGACTTATTACGTTTTGTTTTTATTTTAACTGAGACAACCGAGTTTTTTTAATTTTTTTTTTTTTACATGGAGGACACCACTTATCAAGGCCCGGAGGCCACTCAGGGATAAGGGTTATTGCATGTACAGTAATCAATGAGATAGTATTGTAGTAATCATTAGTATTGGTGGTTTGATAGAGTGTCTTACTTAAGAGGGCGGTTTGTCAGGAATTTGTTTATGTTGGACTTGAAGACATCCAAGTTGTAGTCAGGTGGGAAACAGGCAAATGGAAGAGTTCCACAGTCGTGCACTTCTGAGAAAGAAACTCTGCTCATGGAATCTACGTTTGGATTTAGGCACAGATAAAGAGAGGGAAAAATTATTGACAGTGGTTTCAGCTAGACGAGTGTTTTTCCTGAAAGATTGGTGAGGGGGGACGAGAGATTGGAGCTCAGACGAGCACTTGCTATGGAAGTAACAATAAAACAAAGACAGGCTCGCAACGTCTCTTCTGTGGGAGATAGGCTGCAGAGAAGAGAAAAGTGCATCCCCCACTAAGCTACGAAGCCTATTTTGTACTCTGTCAAGGCAGGATAGGCTGTTTTTTGCAGCTCCTGCCCAGATGTGGCAGCAGTACTCTATCCTTGGACGTACTTGGCTTTTATACAGATAGAGAATGGCATCAGTAGTGAGATATTTTCTGGAGCGGTAGAAGGATCCCACCATTTTCCCAGCATCCTTGGCAACAGACCTGATGTACATGTTCCATTTCAGATCAGGAGTAAAGGTCAAACCCAAAAGCTTGTCAAAATATGGAGCCTCCCCAGTAGAGACTTGCATACTGACCGTCAGTATCACTGTACCCCCACCATGTTTGTTTTTATTCATTATAAAGCTTTCACATACCCGACTAACTTCCTCATCAATATTCGGTGATGGTATAGAGTCCCTCGACTGGCTTTGCGTCACGCTGGCCCTTTCAATTTCCTCGTCTGGCGTGTCAGCTTCACGAATGAAATTAGAAGGTACCAGCCCTTTTTTGCCTTTGACCTCCCCAATGAAAAATCCATCGTCATCCATATCCCCGTAGATAATCACTTGGTCACCCATCTTGAATGCGAGCTCCGCCTGGTGACAGAATAAAAAAAAGAAAAAAAAATTTAACGCCAATACATAGTTGAAGCAAAATTGTTTTGTATTATTAAAAGAATTGGTAATGTTTACGCATTTATTTTTTTATGTTTGAATGTGCGTTTTGAAGCATGACATGAATTGACTAAAAGTAATGACGCTTCTACACTATCAGAACGAAATCTTTTAGTCATTAAATCGAGTTTTCAGATGAAAAAAAAAAAAACAAAAAAAAAAAAACAATGGCTTCTACTTATTTTTTAGTCAATTCTAATAAATTATAACGATAGCTTCCAAATTATGCAGCCGAAATTACCTGAATATTACTGAATTATTTAAAAACAAACTTTAATTGTGTTAGCAGATGAAAAATTGTCGCAATCTTGTTTAAATCAAAACGGAAAATTACCTCACTTTTGAACTCTCCTGTGTTTTATGATCATTTTCATAAAATTCTATTTTTATTTTCTTTGATAAAAAA
>NC_136527.1:99920297-100050297 GCF_053919585.1 Euprymna scolopes | reverse complement strand
GTGATAATTGTGCAGTTTATAAACCGTGGTGTTCTTGGATAAAATATTTTTAATTTAAATCTAAATTAACGTCTTTTAATTTAATCTGTTAGATGAAAGTATATATATAATATTATTTAAGGGCGGTCGATAAACTGTATAATTACCGTGACAATTGTGCAGTTTATAAACCGTGGTGTTCTTGGATAAAATATTTTTAATTTAAATCTAAATTAACGTCTTTTAATTTAATTTGTTAGATGAAAGTATATATATAATATTATTTAAGGGCGGTCGATGAACTGTATAATTACCGTGAGAATTGTGCAGTTTATAAACCGTGGTGTTCTTGGATAAAATATTTTTAATTTAAATCTAAATTAACGTCTTTTAATTTAATTTGTTAGATGAAAGCATGTATATAATATTATATAAGGGCGGTCGATAAACTGTATAATTACCGTGACAATTGTGCAGTTTATAAACCGTGCTGTTCTTTGATAAAATTCTGGATGTGTTTTTTCCTCCCTAAAGTCCAACCCTATCCTCACCGTGGTAGGGGGGTGTAACGTTGTAGTTTAACAGCTACACGGCTAAATGGGCTCTGGCAAAAAAAAAAAAAAAAAAAATCCAGAAAATGTCGGCATGAGTTTGTTGCGTCCGTCATCTGGTCGTCTTTTTATACGCTTGCATGTGGCGAGCAAAAAGGCGTGAAGGGGGCAGGCTGAAAGGAGAACAATACCCGAAAGATGTAAACCGAACGAAAGAGAAAAATGGGCCTCCCTCCAAGGCCCTGTGTTCTCCCCAGCCTGCTCCCAGTTTCCCCGATTTTGCATGCAACTGGTTTTGAGCTTTTGGAAAGCTCTTTTCTCAGTGTCGGGGTGTTGACTCCACTTCCAAGTTAACAAATAGCTGCAAGTCTGGGTACGGTCCGATTGGTTCCGAAGCTCTTCCGCTGTGAGGTGCGCTTTCGAATCTCCCGAAGGGGGCTACCCTCTAAGCAGGCGACACATGCTCGTGTTACTATGTAATGCATGCTTGCCTCGACTCGACTAAGGACGACTAGAGTTCGACTAGATTGTGTGCTCACAAGCCGCTTTAAGGCCGCTTTTATTATTCCTACTGTCTACGAACTCCGAAACGGTATGGTAGTGCAATTATATATGACCGTCCTCCAATACGAAATGGTAGTGCAATTATATACGACGGTCCTCCGATATGATAGTAGGAATGCCAGTTTTGTGAGCGATCATCGCCGTCTTATGAACACAAACTAGTGGTATCTTTACGAATCCTGTTGGGTAGAGAGAACACCCCTGTTTTCTGCTCCACCTGTTATTCTGAGTAGAAACCGCTTTTTAGGAGATGTTCGCAGCAAAGCTTGTTTTTATATAGTGCCCCTCCTTTCGGGAGTTCATCACCTCGCTGCCCAGACGAGAGCTTTCCCCGGTGGAACCTCTTTTTTTTTTCTTATTTTTATTTTATTTTCCAGTTTAATGGCGAACGAACAGTCACCAGCAATTGGTCTGCACCGACAGGAAGATGAGTATAGTATCACCCTTTCTTCTTTCTGTTTCGATTTCAGTCTTTGTGATTTGAAAATTTAATTTAACTGTTTCCATTGTTCCAGCTTTCACACAGCAGTAGATTATCAACACTATAAATATCATCTCTTTTTTATAGATTGGAACAAGCAACAAAACCTAGCAGCATCACCGTTCCTGTCTGCCACATGTCTTGTGCAGTTTGAATCAAGTATTTCTTTCTTTGCGTTCAAGCACATCTGGGTACAATCAAACTGTGTATGATGTATGTCTATCTGTTTCTTCCAACATTAGCATCTCGAAGTGTTGGCAGCAATCATTGTCATAGAAATAGAGTAAGTATTCTTTTTCTTTCCTTCTGTGTGTATATTTTTGTAATTTCAGTTACTCCTCTTGATCATGATGGAATTCTACTATCAGCTATTGTGAGAATTATGTGGATTAGAAAAAACAACTGAATCCAGCAGCATCAGCTATCCTAGCTGCCACATGTTTCCTGTAGTTACAGAAGTCCTCAAGTAAGTGTTTCTTTCTTTGTGTACATGCACATCTGGGTACAATCAAATTCTAAACTATTAGCTTTATTTAAATGAATGCAGTTCTGCTTGTATTTCTTCTCATCAGCTAACTTATGCAACTGCAAAAAAGAAATAGTAGTACATGTGTGTTTGATCATAGCCAGAAAGTTAAATATATCATTTTAAAAAAATCCATTAGTTATGTTGTCTCTCTTTATTATATAAATCAAAAAAAAATTGTTAATAATTAAAAGAAAAAAAATCATCACAGTAAAAATTATATATATGTAACAAAGAACACAAACAAATATGAAATTGCCATGAGTTTCAGCAAGAAGCAGAAAAGAGAAAAAGTGGAGATAACACCTGGGAAGTAACAGGT
This sequence comes from Euprymna scolopes, assembly GCF_053919585.1. Classification (NCBI taxonomy): domain Eukaryota; kingdom Metazoa; phylum Mollusca; class Cephalopoda; order Sepiida; family Sepiolidae; genus Euprymna; species Euprymna scolopes. The sequence continues at coordinate 100,047,874 of NC_136527.1, read as the reverse complement.
AAGAATTTTCTTTATTTCTTTTATTTCTTGTCTCGAATAGCACATAGATTTTTTTCATGTATATATTAAAAAAGAAATAACCCAAGTCCAAAAATTGATGGAAAAACTAAGCATTAAAGTTCAATTAAGCATTAAAAAAATAACTTCTAATAATTATGTGATCTATATACAAATTGTCTCCCTTGAATATATATATATATACATATGTATGTATAAATATGTATAAATATATTTATTCAAGGGAGACAATTTATATATTGTCTCCCTTGAATATATATATATAACCAACCCAGAGATGTCTCGTGATGTGGAGTTCGAATCGTTCGACTGGTATTAATCGTGACACCCTGCACTGAAGATTCCCGAAAGGATGAAACACTAGTGTCTGTAGGTATTTAATAATTATTATAGTAAAAAAATAATTATATATATATATATATAAATTGTATCCCTTGAATATATACTAGTATGGGTTCCTGGCGTAGCCCCGGTGTTTGGTGGTGTATGCTCACCCCCCCCCCACAACCCAAAAAAAAAGCAAAAAAACGGTTAATTTTTTTTTATTTGCCCCCTATTATGAACCCTTAAAATTGTTTGTGGGCTCAAATCAAGATATAAAGTTAGATCCATGTCCAAGAAAACTATATCTAAAATTTCAAGTGTTTAGACCCATAATTGTCGGAGGAGTTTTGTAGAGTTCTCAAAGGTCAAATCGTTGAACTTTGACACCTTAATCGACAAATTTCTGTCCAAAGACCAATCGCATAGATTTTCCAAAATCTCAGTACCCTGTATATCAAATTTTGAGTCTGTAGACTAAAATTGACAGAGTTATTGCCTAGGGAAATGTACACACACACACAGACAGACATTTTCACTTTTATAGATAGAAAGATATATAATGAGAGACAGAAAGATAACTATATACAATTATTAATGAATTAGTAGAGATAGTTGTTAAATTTTTGGGGATATGTATGGCAATTTAGATGACAAGACTTACTGCTAGAGTGCTCAATGCATTAGTAAAGGTTACTGTTTAGACTTAAAATATATATAGAGAAATTCAAATGGCAGGACTTATATGTAGATCGCTCAATACATCAGTAGAGCAAGGTAATAAGTTTAAAAAATGCATACGTCAATTTAGATAACCACACTGTTTTTGGTATTCATGTGTGAATATGACATAATGTAATATAAATTTTAATAATTTTATTCAAAATGTTATGATTCTCAATAAAAAATACAAAATGTCAATATTGCTCTATGTATGATAAAGCATTGGCATATAATTTTCTTTCAATAATATAAACGTTTGATAATATCAGCTGTTTCTAGTGATGAGCACTTATTTAAAGTGTAATTATTAAGTAAAAATCTAAATAAATGTGTTTATTGCTCTGTCTTACTCATATAACTTTAGTTAAATCTTAATATTTATATCTCTTGTAATAAAATAAACGTTTTATAATATTAGCTCTGTCATGTGTTGAGCACTTATTTCAAGTGTAACTATTAAGTAAAAATCTAAATAAAATGTGTTCATTGCTCTATGTCTTATTGAGCACTCTTATACAACTCTAGTTAAATCTTAATGTTTATTAATCCTTTAATACAATAAACGTTTTATAATATCAGCTCTGTCTAGTGTTGAGCGCTTATTTCAAGTGTAATTATTAAGTAAAAATCTAAATAAAATGTCTTTATTGCTCTATGTCTCATTAAGCAGTCTTATATAACTCTGGTTAAATCTTAATGATTATTTATCCTGTAATTAATTAATCGTTTTATAATATCAGCTCTGTCTAGAGTTGAGCACTTATTTTAAAGTGTATTTATTAAGTAAAAATCTAAATAAAATGTGTTCATTGCTCTATGTCTCATTAAGCAGTCTTATATACCTCTGGTTAAATCTTAATGATTATTTATCCTGTAATTAATTAATCGTTTTATAATATCAGCTCTGTCTAGAGTTGAGCACTTATTTTAAAGTGTATTTATTAAGTAAAAATCTAAATAAAATGTCTTTATTGCTCTATGTCTCATTAAGCAGTCTTATATACCTCTGGTTAAATCTTAATGATTATTTATCCTGTAATTAATTAATCGTTTTATAATATCAGCTCTGTCTAGAGTTGAGCACTTATGTTAAAGTGTATTTATTAAGTAAAAATCTAAATAAAATGTCTTTATTGCTCTGTCTCATTAAGCAGTCTTATATACCTCTGGTTAAATCTTAATGATTATTTATCCTGTAATTAATTAATCGTTTTATAATATCAGCTCTGTCTAGAGTTGAGCACTTATTTTAAAGTGTATTTATTAAGTAAAAATCTAAATAAAATGTCTTTATTGCTCTGTCTCATTAAGCAGTCTTATATACCTCTGGTTAAATCTTAATGATTATTTATCCTGTAATTAATTAATCGTTTTATAATATCAGCTCTGTTTAGAGTTGAGCACTTATTTTAAAGTGTATTTATTAAGTAAAAATCTAAATAAAATGTGTTCATTGCTCTATGTCTCATTAAGCAGTCTTATATAACTCTGGTTAAATCTTAATGATTATTTATCCTGTAATTAATTAATCGTTTTATAATATCAGCTCTGTCTAGAGTTGAACACTTATTTTAAAGTGTATTTATTAAGTAAAAATCTAAATAAAATGTCTTTATTGCTCTATGTCTCATTGAGCACTCTTATATAACTTTGGTTAAATCTTAATATTTATATCTCTTGTAATAAAATAAACGTTTTATAGTATTAGCTGTGTCTAGTGTTGAGCACTTATTTAAAGTGTATTTATTAAGTAAAAATCTAAATACAATGTCTTTATTGCTCTGTCCCATTGAGCACTCTTATATAACTTTGGTTTAATCTTAATGTTTATTTATCCTGTAATAAATAGACGTTTTATAATATCAGCTCTGCCTAGTATTGAGCACTTATTTAAAATGTAATTATTAAGTAAAAATCTAAATAAAATGTCTTTATTGCTCTATGTCTCATTGAGCACTCTTATATAACTTTGGTTAAATCTTAATATTTATATCTCTTGTAATAAAATAAACGTTTTATAGTATTAGCTGTGTCTAGAGTTGAGCACTTATTTTAAAATGTAATTATTAAGTAAAAATCTAAATAAAATGTCTTTATTGCTCTATGTCTCATTAAGCAGTCTTATATAACTCTGGTGAAATCTTAATGATTATTTATCCTGTAATTAATTAATCGTTTTATAATATCAGCTCTGTCTAGAGTTGAGCACTTATTTTAAAGTGTATTTATTAAGTAAAAATCTAAATAAAATGTGTTCATTGCTCTATATTTTATTTAGCACTTTTATATAACTCAAGCTAAATCTTTGTTTATTTATCCTTTAATAAAATAGACGTTTTATAATATCAGCTCTGTCTAGAGTTGAGCACTTATTTTAAAGTGTATTTATTAAGTAAAAATCTAAATAAAATGTCTTTATTGCTCTATGTCTCATTGAGCACTCTTATATAACTTTGGTTAAATCTTAATATTTATATCTCTTGTAATAAAATAAACGTTTTATAGTATTAGCTGTGTCTAGTGTTGAGCACTTATTTAAAGTGTATTTATTAAGTAAAAATCTTAATAAAATATCTTTATTGCTCTATGTCTCATTAAGCAGTCTTATATACCTCTGGTTAAATCTTAATGATTATTTATCCTGTAATTAATTAATCGTTTTATAATATCAGCTCTGTCTAGAGTTGAGCACTTATTTTAAAGTGTATTTATTAAGTAAAAATCTAAATAAAATGTCTTTATTGCTCTATATCTCATTAAGCAGTCTTATATACCTCTGGTTAAATCTTAATGATTATTTATCCTGTAATTAATTAATCGTTTTATAATATCAGCTCTGTTTAGAGTTGAGCACTTATTTTAAAGTGTATTTATTAAGTAAAAATCTAAATAAAATGTGTTCATTGCTTTATGTCTCATTAAGCAGTCTTATATACCTCTGGTTAAATCTTAATGATTATTTATCCTGTAATTAATTAATCGTTTTATAATATCAGCTCTGTCTAGAGTTGAACACTTATTTTAAAGTGTATTTATTAAGTAAAAATCTAAATAAAATGTCTTTATTGCTCTATGTCTCATTGAGCACTCTTATATAACTCTAGTTAAATCTTAATATTTATATCTCTTGTAATAAAATAAACGTTTTATAATATTAGCTGTGTCTAGTGTTAAGCAGTTGTTTAAAGTGTAATTCATAAGTAAAAATCTAAATAAAATGTCTTTATTGCTCTATGTCTCATTGAGCACTCTTATATAACTCTGGTATATCTTAATGTTTATTTATCCTGTAATAAATAGACGTTTTATAATATCAGCTCCGTCTAGTGTTGAGCACTTATTTAAAATGTAATTATTAAGTAAAAATCTAAATAAAATGTCTTTATTGCTCTATGTCTCATTGAGCACTCTTATATAACTTTGGTTAAATCTTAATATTTATATCTCTTGTAATAAAATAAACGTTTTATAGTATTAGCTGTGTCTAGTGTTGAGCACTTATTTAAAGTGTATTTATTAAGTAAAAATCTAAATACAATGTCTTTATTGCTCTGTCTCATTGAGCACCCTTATATAACTTTGGTTTAAACTTAATGTTTATTTATCCTGTAATAAATAGACGTTTTATAATATCAGCTCTGCCTAGTATTGAGCACTTATTTAAAATGTAATTATTAAGTAAAAATCTAAATAAAATGTCTTTATTGCTCTATGTCTCATTGAGCACTCTTATATAACTTTGGTTAAATCTTAATATTTATATCTCTTGTAATAAAATAAACGTTTTATAGTATTAGCTGTGTTTAGAGTTGAGCACTTATTTTAAAGTGTATTTATTAAGTAAAAATCTAAATAAAATGTCTTTATTGCTCTATGTCTCATTAAGCAGTCTTATATACCTCTGGTTAAATCTTAATGATTATTTATCCTGTAATTAATTAATCGTTTTATAATATCAGCTCTGTCTAGAATTGAGCACTTATTTTAAAGTGTATTTATCAAGTAAAAATCTAAATAAAATGTCTTTATTGCTCTATGTCTCATTAAGCAGTCTTATATACCTCTGGTTAAATCTTAATGATTATTTATCCTGTAATTAATTAATCGTTTTATAATATCAGCTCTGTCTAAAATTGAGCACTTATTTTAAAGTGTATTTATTAAGTAAAAATCTAAATAAAATGTCTTTATTGCTCTATGTCTCATTAAGCAGTCTTATATACCTCTGGTTAAATCTTAATGATTATTTATCCTGTAATTAATTAATCGTTTTATAATATCAGCTCTGTCTAGAATTGAGCACTTATTTTAAAGTGTATTTATCAAGTAAAAATCTAAATAAAATGTCTTTATTGCTCTATGTCTCATTAAGCAGTCTTATATACCTCTGGTTAAATGTTAATGAGTATTTGTGCTGTAATTAATTAATCGTTTTATAATATCAGCTCTGTTTAGAATTGAGCACTTATTTTAAAGTGTATTTATCAAGTAAAAATCTAAATAAAATGTCTTTATTGCTCTATGTCTCATTAAGCAGTCTTATATACCTCTGGTTAAATCTTAATGATTATTTATCCTGTAATTAATTAATCGTTTTATAATATCAGCTCTGTCTAGAGTTGAGCACTTATTTTAAAGTGTAATTATTAAGTAAAAATCTAAATAAAATGTCTTTATTGCTCTATGTCTCATTAAGCAGTCTTATATACCTCTGGTTAAATCTTAATGATTATTTATACTGTAATTAATTAATCGTTTTATAATATCAGCTCTATCTAGAGTTGAGCACTTATTTTAAAGTGTATTTATTAAGTAAAAATCTAAATAAGATGTCTTTATTGCCCTATGTCTGATTAAGCAGTCTTATATACCTCTGGTTAAATCTTAATGATTATTTATCCTGTAATTAATTAATCGTTTTATAATATCAGCTCTGTCTAGAGTTGAGCACTTATTTTAAAGTGTATTTATTAAGTAAAAATCTAAATAAAATGTCTTTATTGCTCTATGTCTCATTAAGCAGTCTTATATACCTCTGGTTAAATCTTAATGATTATTTATACTGTAATTAATTAATCGTTTTATAATATCAGCTCTGTCTAGAGTTGAGCACTTATTTTAAAGTGTATTTATTAAGTAAAAATCTAAATAAAATGTCTTTATTGCTCTATGTCTCATTAAGCAGTCTTATATAACTCTGGTGAAATCTTAATGATTATTTGTCCCGTAATTAATTAATCGTTTTATAATATCAGCTCTGTCTAGAGTTGAGCACTTATTTTAAAGTGTAATTATTAAGTAAAAATCTAAATAAAATGTGTTCATTGCTCTATATCTTATTGAGCACTTTTATATAACTCAAGCTAAATCTTTGTTTATTTATCCTTTAATAAAATAGACGTTTTATAATATCAGCTCTGTCTAGAGTTGAGCACTTATTTTAAAGTGTATTTATTAAGTAAAAATCTAAATAAAATGTCTTTATTGCTCTATGTCTCATTAAGCACTCTTATATAACTTTGGTTAAATCTTAATATTTATATCTCTTGTAATAAAATAAACGTTTTATAGTATTAGCTGTGTCTAGTGTTGAGCACTTATTTAAAGTGTATTTATTAAGTAAAAATCTAAATAAAATGTCTTTATTGCTCTATGTCTCATTGAGTACTCTTATATAACTTTGGTTAAATCTTAATGATTATTTATCCTGTAATTAATTAATCGTTTTATAATATCAGCAAGTTAAATCTTTGTTTATTTATCCTGTAATAAATAGACGTTTTATAATATCAGCTCCGTCTAGTATTGAGCACTTCTTTAAAATGTAATTATTAAGTAAAAATCTAAATAAAATGTGTTTATTGCTCTATGTCTCATTGAGCACTCTTATATAACTTTGGTTAAATCTTAATATTTATATCTCTTGTAATAAAATAAACGTTTTATAGTATTAGCTGTGTCTAGTGTTGAGCACTTATTTAAAGTGTATTTATTAAGTAAAAATCTAAATAAAATGTCTTTATTGCTCTATGTCTCATTGAGTACTCTTATATAACTTTGGTTAAATCTTAATGATTATTTATCCTGTAATTAATTAATCGTTTTATAATATCAGCTCTGTCTAGAGTTGAGCACTTATTTTAAAGTGTATTTATTAAGTAAAAATCTAAATAAAATGTCTTTATTGCTCTATGTCTCATTAAGCAGTCTTATATACCTCTGGTTAAATCTTAATGATTATTTATCCTGTAATTAATTAATCGTTTTATAATATCAGCAAGTTAAATCTTTGTTTATTTATCTTTTAATAAAATAGAAGTTTTATAATATCAGCTCTGTCTAGTTTTGAGCACTTATTTCAAGTGTAATTATTAAGTAAACATCTAAATAAGAGGTCTTTATTGCTCTATGTCTCATAGAGCACTCTTATATAACTCTGGTTAAATCTTAATGCTTATTTATCCTGTAATAAAATAGACGTTTAATAATATCAGCTCTGTCTAGTGTTGAGCACTTATTTAAAATGTAATTAATCAGTAAAAATCTAAATAAAATGTCTTTATTGCTCTATGTCTTATTGAGCACTCTTATATAACTTTGGTTAAATCTAAATATTTATATCTCTTGTAATAAAATAAACGTTTTATAGTATTAGCTGTGTCTAGAGTTGAGCACTTATTTTAAAGTGTATTTATTAAGTAAAAATCTAAATAAAATGTCTTTATTGCTCTATGTCTCATTGAGCACTCTAATATAACTTTGGTTTAATCTTAATGTTTATTTATCCTGTAATAGACGTTTTATAATATCAGCTCCGTCTAGTATTGAGCACGTATTTAAAATGTAATTATTAAGTAAAAATCTAAATAAAATGTGTTTATTGCTCTATGTCTCATTGAGCACTCTTATATAACTTTGGTTAAATCTAAATATTTATATCTCTTGTAATAAAATAAACGTTTTATAGTATTAGCTGTGTCTAGAGTTGAGCACTTATTTAAAGTGTATTTATTAAGTAAAAATCTAAATAAAATATCTTTATTGCTCTATGTCTCATTGAGTACTCTTATATATCTTTGGTTAAATCTTAATAGTTATATCTCTTGTAATAAAATAAACGTTTTATAGTATTAGCTGTGTCTAGAGTTGAGCACTTATTTAAAGTGTATTTATTAAGTAAAAATCTAAATAAAATATCTTTATTGCTCTATGTCTCATTAAGCAGTCTTATATACCTCTGGTTAAATCTTAATGATTATTTATCCTGTAATTAATTAATCGTTTTATAATATCAGCTCTGTCTAGAGTTGAGCATATATTTTAAAGTGTATTTATTAAGTAAAAATCTAAATAAAATGTCTTTATTGCTCTATGTCTCATTGAGCAGTCTTATATACCTCTGGTTTAATCTTAATGATTATTTATCCTGTAATTAATTAATCGTTTTATAATATCAGCAAGTTAAATCTTTGTTTATTTATCCTGTAATAAAATAGACGTTTTATAATATCAGCTCTGTCTAGTGTTGAGCACTTATTTAAAATGTAATTATTAAGTAAAAATCTAAATAAAATGTCTTTATTGCTCTATGTCTCATTGAGCACTCTTATATAACTCTGGTTAAATCTTAATGCTTATTTATCCTGTAATAAAATAGACGTTTTATAATATCAGCTCTGCCTAGTGTTGAGCACTAATTTAAAATGTAATTAATCAGTAAAAATCTAAATAAAATGTCTTTATTGCTCTATGTCTTATTGAGCACTCTTATATAACTCTGGTTAAATCTTAATGTTTATTTAGCCTGTAATAAAATAAACGTTTTATAATATCAGCTCTGTCTTGAGCACATTTTTAAAATGTAATTATTAAGTAAAAATCTTAATAAATGTCTTTATTGCTCTATGTATCATTGAGCACTCTTAATTAACTCTGATAAATCTTAATATTTATATCTCTTGTAATAAAATAAACTTTTTATAATATCAGCTCTGTCTAGTGTTGAGCACTTTTTTAGAGTGTAATTATTAACTAAAAATCTAAATAAAATGTCTTTATTGCTCTATATCTCATTGAGCACTCTTATATAACTCTGGTTCAATATTAATGTGTATTTATCCTGTAATAAAATAAACGTTTTATAATATCAGCTCTGGCTAGTTTTGAGCACTATTTCAAGTGTAATTATTCAGTAAAAATTTAAATAAATTATATAATGCTCGGTCATAGATATTTGAATAAAAGTAACCTGTTATAATATCAGCTCTTTTTTCGAAGTTTTGTATTTAGTTTTGAAAACATTTGTCATTTATAGCAGAGAAATTTCCTTTAAGAGTGCTCAATGTATGAGTTAATTTTTGGAGTTATTTGAAAAATACAAATTTCTGTTATGCGATCCAAAATTTTCTTTGAGACTGCAAAATAGATAAGTACAGCTCTGTAGTGAGTTTTAAAATTGTGTATTGCGAGTATGCTGGAAAAGTAATTACCAGAGTGCTTAATACTGTGGTAGAGTTCTGTGGAAAGATTTGAAAGAATTTTTCTCATTTGTGCTAGACAAATTTACTTTGAGTAAAGCTCTTTCGTACGTTTAAACAATATATATATATATATATATATATATATATATATATATATATATATATATATATATATATATACCAATGATGCTTGCATGTGCTCCATAGTTTAATATAGCTGTGTAGTAAATTTAACAATTGTGTTGTTTAATTATGCAAGACGATTTTACTTTAAGAGTGCTCAATGCATTTATAGAGCTTTGTAGTAAGATTTGGAAACATTTTGGCAATTATTTTAGACAAATCTACTTCCAGAGTGCTTAATATATTAGTAGAGCTTAATAAAACCTTTGAGAAACAGATATGGCATTTCAACTGCATAAATTTATTTTTACAGAGTTCAATACATTAGTAGAGCTAAATATAGACTTTCAAAAAATATGTATGGCAATTCAGCTACACGAATATACTTTGAGAGTGCTCAATACATTAGTAGACGAAAGCATAAAATTCAGAAAACATGAAGAGCTCTGCAGTATGTTTTAAAAACCTAAATGTCAATACGTAAGTATTGATATACTGTAAGTTTTTAATATATATATATATATATGACAAGTATTTGAAACAAGCTTCCTATTTGAGTGCCTAATATATTTGATAGCTCTATGGTAACTTTAAAAAACATATTTCCAAATTATGTTAGACAAATTGTCTTTGAGAGTGCTCATTTTTAAGTAGAGCTCTGTAGAAAATTTTTGAGACATGTTCAGCAATTTAAATTCATATCAGTTAATAAATAGAGCTATATAGTGAGTTTTGCAAGCTTATATGGCACTTATCCTAGACAAGTTAACTCTTGTTGCTGTGCAATACATAAGTAGAGTTCTGCATTAGTTTTGGGGGTATGGTTCTCACTTTATTAGGGCAATAACTTGGACACATTATACTCTGGACAAATCCATTGAGGACAACCAAAGGTACCCTGTTTTTTTTTCCACTCTGTTGAATAAGACTCATCCGTCTTGGTTTACTATTGGGACATTAAAACAAAAAAGGTGAAGAATTAAAAAAAAAAACGAATGCAAAAATGTAAATGTCTTTGCAAGTCATTCATTTTCATAACACAAAAATATCTGTAAGAAATTGATAAAAGAATGCACAAACAATAAAATACAACTTTGCTGTCTTGGAATCTAAAATCAGTAGAAACTTCCCCTACTGAAATTCCCGCACACCTCAAAAAAAAAAAGAATCCTTCCTAATGCAATACTTTTCAAGCAATTACAGTGTCAGACTTGGTACTGCAATGACTCTGTAAACTGAAAAAATATGTATAAAAAAAATTGTTAAACAAAATTGATTCATGTTAACACCTCTCCCAACACCACAGATTAACTACAAAAATACTTGATAAAGCAAAACACAATTACAAATGTGTATGAAAAAAATCAAAATAAAAAAAATCAAAAAAATCAACCAAGCAATGGCTCATGATTTTCTGGTGTTTGATGGAATGTGAGTAGGCATACAGCCTGGATAATTTTCCAAGGTAAGTGATGATATTCATTATTATTGTCTTTTTGGATTAGTTAGATATATCTCATAACTATAATTGTTTTATGTATATATTTATATGTCTAGATGTTATGTGTGCTATTTGCATTGTCCCTTTAGAAAAGAAAATCTACAAGTGTATTCTGATGTAAAATTAACCAGTAAAACCAATGCTTGTGTTTCTGATATACCAACTATTTCTTATTAGCATATAAGTTGAATCATGAAATTTATCTCCCTTGCCTGTCTCTCTTTATACCTCTGTATTTATCTAGATCTGTCTATCTCTCTCTTCTTATTCTTTATCCCTATTAGCCGTCTTGCCAACCCCTATGTGCGAACTTATAAATTTCAACATGTCTAGATTGATAAGCTTCTCATTTACCGGTGCCTAACTCCCGTTTTGAAGTTAGAAGTTTTAACTTGAATACACGTTGATGTGTCAAGGTAACAGCAGGCATCGATCGGGCACTTCCAGACGCCAACCTACACGGTGCAGAGAAAGAAAAGAAAAGAAACTAAGTCCCGATGTGCCTAGCAGATCAGAAGGCATTTTGCGATGCCTACATGCACCCAACATGGAAGTAGACGTCGATCGGGCACTTCCAGACACTTACTTACACTGTTTTGATCTTGGAAATTTTCAATTGTATACACGTTGACATGTGTTGGTCTAGTAGCTCCTCGTCTACCTATACCTACGTCCCCTCTTGTTTGGACTTAGAAATTTTCAATTGAATACAATATGAGATGACTTGTCTTGGTCTATAGGATTCTCATTTACCTATACCTACGTCCAGTCTTGTTTGGACTTAGAAATTTTCAATTGAATACACGTTGACTTGACTTGGTCTATAGGATTCTCATTTACCTATACCTTCGTCCCCTCTTGTTTGGACTTAGAAATTTTCAATTGAATACACGTTGAGATGACTTGGTCTATAGGATTCTCATTTACCTATACCAACGTCCCCTCTTGTTTGGACTTAGAAATTTTCAATTGAATACACGTTGAGATGACTTGGTCTATAGGATTCTCATTTACCTATACCTTCGTCCCCTCTTGTTTGGACTTAGAAATTTTCAATTGAATACACGTTGAGATGACTTGGTCTATAGGATTCTCATTTACCTATACCTTCGTCCCCTCTTGTTTGGACTTAGAAATTTTCAATTGAATACACGTTGAGATGACTTGGTCTATAGGATTCTCATTTACCTATACCTACGTTCCCTCTTGTTTAGACTTAGAAATTTTCAATTAAATACACGTTGAGATGACTTGGTCTATAGGATTCTCATTTACCTATACCTTCGTTCCCTCTTGTTTGGACTTAGAAATTTTCAATTGAATACACGTTGAGATGACTTGGTCTATAGGATTCTCATTTACCTATACCTTCGTTCCCTCTTGTTTGGACTTAGAAATTTTCAATTGAATACACGTTGAGATGACTTGGTCTATAGGATTCTCATTTACCTATACCTTCGTTCCCTCTTGTTTGGACTTAGAAATTTTCAATTAAATACACGTTGAGATGACTTGGTCTATAGGATTCTCATTTACCTATACCTTCGTTCCCTCTTGTTTGGACTTAGAAATTTTCAATTGAATACACGTTTAGATGACTTGGTCTATAGGATTCTCATTTACCTATACCTTCGTCCCCTCTTGTTTGGACTTAGAAATTTTCAATTGAATACACGTTGAGATGACTTGGTCTATAGGATTCTCATTTACCTATACCTACGTTCCCTCTTGTTTAGACTTAGAAATTTTCAATTAAATACACGTTGAGATGACTTGGTCTATAGGATTCTCATTTACCTATACCTTCGTCCCCTCTTGTTTGGACTTAGAAATTTTCTATTGAATACACGTTGATATGCCTTGGTCTATAGGATTCTCATTTACCTATACCTTCGTCCCCTCTTGTTTGGACTTAGAAATTTTCAATTGGATACACGTTGATATGCCTTGGTCTATAGGATTCTCATTTACCTATACCTTCGTCCCCTCTTGTTTGGACTTAGAAATTTTCAATTGAATACACGTTGATATGCCTTGGTCTATAGGATTCTCATTTACCTATACCTTCGTCCCCTCTTGTTTGGACTTAGAAATTTTCAATTGGATACACGTTGATATGCCTTGGTCTATAGGATTCTCATTTACCTATACCTTCGTCCCCTCTTGTTTGGACTTAGAAATTTTCAATTGAATACACGTTGAGATGACTTGGTCTATAGGATTCTCATTTACCTATACCTTCGTTCCCTCTTGTTTGGACTTAGAAATTTTCAATTGGATACACGTTGATATGCCTTGGTCTATAGGATTCTCATTTACCTATACCTTCGTCCCCTCTTGTTTGGACTTAGAAATTTTCAATTGGATACACGTTGATATGCCTTGGTCTATAGGATTCTCATTTACCTATACCTTCGTCCCCTCTTGTTTGGACTTAGAAATTTTCAATTGGATACACGTTGATATGCCTTGGTCTATAGGATTCTCATTTACCTATACCTTCGTCCCCTCTTGTTTGGACTTAGAAATTTTCAATTGGATACACGTTGATATGCCTTGGTCTATAGGATTCTCATTTACCTATACCTTCGTCCCCTCTTGTTTGGACTTAGAAATTTTCAATTGAATACACGTTGAGATGACTTGGTCTATAGGATTCTCATTTACCTATACCTTCGTCCCCTCTTGTTTGGACTTAGAAATTTTCAATTGGATACACGTTGATATGCCTTGGTCTATAGGATTCTCATTTACCTATACCTTCGTCCCCTCTTGTTTGGACTTAGAAATTTTCAATTGAATACACGTTGAGATGACTTGGTCTATAGGATTCTCATTTACCTATACCTTCGTTCCCTCTTGTTTGGACTTAGAAATTTTCAATTGAATACACGTTGAGATGACTTGGTCTTTAGGATTCTCATTTACCTATACCTTCGTTCCCTCTTGTTTGGACTTAGAAATTTTCAATTGAATACACGTTGAGATGACTTGGTCTATAGGATTCTCATTTACCTATACCTACGTTCCCTCTTGTTTAGACTTAGAAATTTTCAATTAAATACACGTTGAGATGACTTGGTCTATAGGATTCTCATTTACCTATACCTTCGTCCCCTCTTGTTTGGACTTAGAAATTTTCAATTGAATACACGTTGAGATGACTTGGTCTATAGGATTCTCATTTACCTATACCTTCGTCCCCTCTTGTTTGGACTTAGAAATTTTCAATTGGATACACGTTGATATGCCTTGGTCTATAGGATTCTCATTTACCTATACCTTCGTCCCCTCTTGTTTGGACTTAGAAATTTTCAATTGAATACACGTTGATATGCCTTGGTCTATAGGATTCTCATTTACCTATACCTTCGTCCCCTCTTGTTTGGACTTAGAAATTTTCAATTGAATACACGTTGAGATGACTTGGTCTATAGGATTCTCATTTACCTATACCTTCGTTCCCTCTTGTTTGGACTTAGAAATTTTCAATTGAATACACGTTGAGATGACTTGGTCTTTAGGATTCTCATTTACCTATACCTTCGTCCCCTCTTGTTTGGACTTAGAAATTTTCAATTGAATACACGTTGATATGCCTTGGTCTATAGGATTCTCATTTACCTATACCTTCGTTCCCTCTTGTTTGGACTTAGAAATTTTCAATTGAATACACGTTGATATGCCTTGGTCTATAGGATTCTCATTTACCTATACCTTCGTTCCCTCTTGTTTGGACTTAGAAATTTTCAATTGAATACACGTTGATATGCCTTGGTCTATAGGATTCTCATTTACCTATACCTTCGTCCCCTCTTGTTTGGACTTAGAAATTTTCAATTGGATACACGTTGATATGCCTTGGTCTATAGGATTCTCATTTACCTATACCTTCGTCCCCTCTTGTTTGGACTTAGAAATTTTCAATTGAATACACGTTGATATGCCTTGGTCTATAGGATTCTCATTTACCTATACCTTCGTCCCCTCTTGTTTGGACTTAGAAATTTTCAATTGAATACACGTTGAGATGACTTGGTCTATAGGATTCTCATTTACCTATACCTTCGTTCCCTCTTGTTTGGACTTAGAAATTTTCAATTGAATACACGTTGAGATGACTTGGTCTATAGGATTCTCATTTACCTATACCTTCGTCCCCTCTTGTTTGGACTTAGAAATTTTCAATTGAATACACGTTGATATGCCTTGGTCTATAGGATTCTCATTTACCTATACCTTCGTTCCCTCTTGTTTGGACTTAGAAATTTTCAATTGAATACACGTTGATATGCCTTGGTCTATAGGATTCTCATTTACCTATACCTTCGTTCCCTCTTGTTTGGACTTAGAAATTTTCAATTGAATACACGTTGATATGCCTTGGTCTATAGGATTCTCATTTACCTATACCTTCGTCCCCTCTTGTTTGGACTTAGAAATTTTCAATTGAATACACGTTGAGATGACTTGGTCTTTAGGATTCTCATTTACCTATACCTTCGTCCCCTCTTGTTTGGACTTAGAAATTTTCAATTGAATACACGTTGAGATGACTTGGTCTATAGGATTCTCATTTACCTATACCAACGTCCCCTCTTGTTTGGACTTAGAAATTTTCAATTGAATACACGTTGATATGCCTTGGTCTATAGGATTCTCATTTACCTATACCTACGTTCCCTCTTGTTTTGACTTAGAAATTTTCAATTGAATACACGTTGAGATGCCTTGGTCTATAGGATTCTCATTTACCTATACCAACGTCCCCTCTTGTTTGGACTTAGAAATTTTCAATTGAATACACGTTGAGATGACTTGGTCTTTAGGATTCTCATTTACCTATACCTACGTTCCCTCTTGTTTTGACTTAGAAATTTTCAATTGAATACACGTTGAGATGACTTGGTCTATAGGATTCTCATTTACCTATACCTACGTTCCCTCTTGTTTGGACTTAGAAATTTTCAATTGAATACACGTTGATATGCCTTGGTCTATAGGATTCTCATTTACCTATACCAACGTCCCCTCTTGTTTGGACTTAGAAATTTTCAATTGAATACACGTTGAGATGACTTGGTCTTTAGGATTCTCATTTACCTATACCTTCGTCCCCTCTTGTTTGGACTTAGAAATTTTCAATTGAATACACGTTGAGATGACTTGGTCTATAGGATTCTCATTTACCTATACCTACGTTCCCTCTTGTTTTGACTTAGAAATTTTCAATTGAATACACGTTGAGATGCCTTGGTCTATAGGATTCTCATTTACCTATACCAACGTCCCCTCTTGTTTGGACTTAGAAATTTTCAATTGAATACACGTTGAGATGACTTGGTCTTTAGGATTCTCATTTACCTATACCTACGTTCCCTCTTGTTTTGACTTAGAAATTTTCAATTGAATACACGTTGAGATGCCTTGGTCTATAGGATTCTCATTTACCTATACCTACGTTCCCTCTTGTTTGGACTTAGAAATTTTCAATTGGATACACGTTGATATGCCTTGGTCTATAGGATTCTCATTTACCTATACCTTCGTCCCCTCTTGTTTGGACTTAGAAATTTTCAATTGAATACACGTTGATATGCCTTGGTCTATAGGATTCTCATTTACCTATACCTTCGTCCCCTCTTGTTTGGACTTAGAAATTTTCAATTGAATACAATCTGAGATGACTTGGTCTATAGGATTCTCATTTACCTATACCTACGTCCCCTCTTGTTTGGACTTAGAAATTTTCAATTGAATACACGTTGAGATGACTTGGTCTATAGGATTCTCATTTACCTATACCTACGTCCCCTCTTGTTTGGACTTAGAAATTTTCAATTGAATACAATCTGAGATGACTTGGTCTATAGGATTCTCATTTACCTATACATACGTTCCCTCTTGTTTGGACTTAGAAATTTTCAATTGAATACACGTTGAGAAGGCTTGGTCTATAGGATTCTCATTTACCTATACATACGTTCCCTCTTGTTTGGACTTAGAAATTTTCAATTGAATACACGTTGAGATGCCTTGGTCTATAGGATTCTCATTTACCTATACATACGTTCCCTCTTGTTTGGACTTAGAAATTTTCAATTGAATACACGTTGAGAAGGCTTGGTCTATAGGATTGTCACCTATCTATACCTACATCCCCTCTTGTTTGGACTTAAAAATTTTCAATTGAATACAATCTGAGAAGGCTTGGTCTATAGGATTGTCACCTATCTATACCTACATCCCTTATTGTTTGGACTTAGAATTTTTCAATTGAATACAATCTGAGAAGGCTTGGTCTATAGGATTGTCACCTATCTATACCTACATCCCCTCTTGTTTGGACTGAGAAATTTTAATTGAATACACGCTGGTATTATTTTAAATTAAGGTCCGTCTCACGTCCGTATATAAGAAAATTATTTTTTTGTAGATTTAGGTGTGCTAAAACCGAATCTGAAAACCGTTTCCGTCGCAATAAATTGATGTTCATGATATGAAGAAATTAGTTTTTCGAAAAGTAGTTGATCAGTTTCCATGTAAATTTAACTTAAAATGAGCACCCACTTTCTGGCCACCTTATAGATCGGTCATTTTTCTGTGTGATTCTTGGCTAAAAAGTTTTTTGTTTGATTTATTTTTCATGATATTAACCCCTGCACTTGGGACTATTTTCCATTCCCTAGCCTAGCCGGGCCTTCGTTTATGCTATGCGTGAGCATAAACAAAGGTTGTTAAATGTGCACTTGCGTACCAAACTGCTTTCGTAGTGACTTATACATTGCGATGTAAAGAACCTACTGTTGATCTTGATAAAATTAATAATCCTATCTGGTTTCCATCTTAACATTTTCCTTTAAAAATGACGACTTTTGGAGGTTTTCGTGTATGCTGAAAACGAATATCAGATTTAAATTTTCCGCAATAAATAATTTTCCGGATATTTAGCAATGTCATTTTTTATGTTATTGCTGGTGATCTAAAGAAACTCTGTGCAAGCGCACATATTAAGATGGCCACCAGCGATAACATAAGAAATAACATTGCTTTTTTTTTCATGCAGTTCAGCACTTATCAAGCCCCAATGGCCACTTGGGGATAAGGGTTATTGTGTGTACACTAATCAAAGGGATAGTGTAGCAATAGTATTGGAGAATTGGTAAGGTGTCATTACTTGAGGGGGGCGGTTCATCAGGAATTTGTTTGTGTTGGACTTGAAGACATCCAGGTTGAAGTCGGGAGGGAAACATGCAAGCGGAACAGAGTTCCACAAGTGTGCAGTTCTAAGAAAGAAGCTTTGTTCATGGAATCTACGTTTTGATTTAGGCACAGATAGGGAGTGGGGAAAATTATTGACGGTGGTTTCAGCTAGTCGGGTGTTTTTTGAAAAAGATTGGCGAGGGGGGACCAGAGAATGGAGCTCAGACGAGCACTTGCCATGGAAATAATGATAGAACAACGACAGGCTCGCTACGTCTCTTCTGTGGGAAAGTTGTTGCAGGGTAGAGAAAAGGGCATCCCCCACTAGGCTACGAAGTCTATTTTGTAGTCTATCAAGGCAGGATAGGCTGTTTTTTGCAGCTCCCACCCAGAGATGGCAGCAGTACTCCATCTTTGGACGTACTTAGATAGAGAATTGCATCATTAGTGAGATATCTTCTGGAGCGGTAGAAGGATCCAACCATTTTCCCAGCGACCTTGGCCACAGACTTTATGCTTACTATCCGGAAAACT
Organism: Euprymna scolopes; assembly: GCF_053919585.1. NCBI lineage: Eukaryota > Metazoa > Mollusca > Cephalopoda > Sepiida > Sepiolidae > Euprymna > Euprymna scolopes. The sequence goes on along the minus strand of NC_136527.1, from coordinate 100,028,971 downwards.
AATTATTTGCAGAAAAATTTAAATGTGTTATTTGTTTTCAGCATACCTGAAAACTTATTAAAGTCGTCATCTGAAAGAAAAAGGTTAAGTTGGAAAAAAAAAGTTTACTTTTTTGCTTGAAAAGTGTAAAATACAAAAGTCAACTATCATGGTTCAATTGCGGTCTTAGCAGAACATTCATTTCAGACGCGCCCCTGTCATATCAAAGAACCTCCTGTTGATTTTATATGCCTGGCCTATCTGCTTATCTTTGATAATGACTTTGCTAGGATTGTAAATTATGATGAATAGTCAAAATGTTTATTTCATTTTTTTAGGGGTGGGGTGGGGATTAGTCCTATTTTAAATTAAAGAAATCACTTCAGCCAGCATTTCTTGAACGGTCTTGGTTTTTCGTTGTCAAAGTGCCATTTTTACCTAATTATTTACTTTTGCCATTTTTACCTAAATTTGGCATTGGGAGCAAGATATTTCAGGAGCAGTAGAATGATGCAACCATTTTTCCAGCTACCTTGGCAACAGATTTGATGTAAGGGTACCATTTCAGCTCAAACCTGAAGATCAGTCCCAGAAGCTTGTCAAAGCAGAATGATTCTTGTTATAGGTTTAAAAATGGCTGTTGTCTGTGAAATAACCAATTAAAAATGATACGAGAAGGTGAATGTTTAACAAAATTATTTTACAACTCATGATTGAAATTTAGCCACTGGATGTGTGATGAGGAAATCTCTTGTTCAGAGACGTGGGGTTCCGTCTTCAAGTGTCATCGCCAATTCCTTCTAACTCCTGCCAAGGCGATCAGTCATTTGTCAGTCCAAGGGAAGTAACTCTGTTTTTTCAAGGGTGATCACTCTCTTGTTAATCCAACACGAGTATCTATTTTCTTACGTTAAACACTTCTTCAAGACGAAAATAACTATCTTCATTTTCGGATTGTTATATTCGCATATCCCTCGATATTCACATGAATAAACCAGAAAAGCAGCAGCAGCTGCGACGACGACGACAACAACAACAATGGCGACGATAAGAAAAATCTGTTTGTGGAGTCAACACTCAATAAACACACGACAAGCATATAAACACCAATATATAATTCACATAACAATGCAACCGTACAACACCGACTAGATTACATTCACAATTTTATTAGTTTCAAATCGATATAACGCATGCATACACCAAACAGACGGTTCACTACAACACATTATAGCACGATAAACAAACACAATTAAGATAGCAAAATATAAGCTAATTATCAATTTGCCCTTTGTCTTTACCTACGTTCGCGCGCAACACCACTATAAAAACAGTACCCGTCGCGACAAAAAGTCAGTCGAGCCCAGAGACAGTAAGTCAACCAGCATGGGATAATTATCGGCTACGTCGGACCCACCCCCACCCCACCCCGACGTTGAACCCATGTTCGCGCACATCATCCATCAACCTCTCCAGCGAGAATTAACACTTACATTCCCATTTAATCCTGAATCATACTAGAGCCGGACTTTTCTCTCCTAAGAAGTTACAAACATTAACTTTACACCAAAAACATTCTTTCCTGAACATTCTCACATCCTTACGAACTTTGAACACTTTGTTTTTATTGTCTCGTTAAGTCTGTTTCTTTAAATAAACAATTGAGAAATCAATCATTTAAAAAATTTAAACACATATTGTTTGTCTGGTTCCTTCTCGCCACCATACACTTATGCATTTTATAAAAAAATGTACTACTTTTTCTAAAGAAAATGAAAAAAACAAAAATAAATAAATATTGGTGTATTTTCTTGCCATTCGATGAACTGTCCGTACCTGAAAATCATTAAACATGTGCTCGTCTGAACTCCAATCTCTGGTCCCCCCTCACCAATCTTTCACGAAAAACACCCGTCTAGCTGAATCCACTATGAAAAATTTCCCCCACTCTATATCTGTGCCTAAATCAAAACGCGGATTCCATGAACAAAGCTTCTTTCTTAGAACTGCACGCCTGTGGAACTCTGTTCTGTCTGCCTGCTTCCCTCCGGACTACAACTTGGATGTCTTCAAGTCCAATGTTAACAAATTCCTAATGAACCGCCCCCTTAATTAAACACTTCATCAAATCTCCACACTAACGTAATGTACTTGCAATAACCCTTATCCCTGAGTGGCTTCCGGGCCTTGATAAGTGGTGATCTCTGTAAAAAATAAATAAATAAATAAATAAATAAAAAGAAAATATGGTACAGGGTGAATCCTGCGCTCCTTGAAATGCAACATTAAAATAATCCTTCCTGCAATTCAACTATATTTGCTTGGAAATAAACTTCAATCGGCGCTTCTACACTATTGGGACAAGATTTTTTAGTCGATAAATGGAGTTTTCAAATAAAAATACGGTTTCAATTGATTTTTTTTTTGTAAATTCTAATAAATCACAATGGAAGCTTCCAAATTATGCAGTCGAAATTACCTGAATATTACTGAATTATTTTTTAAAAAAAACTTTAATCGTGTTAGCAGATGAAAAATTGCGGCCATATTGTTTAAATTGAAACGGAAAATTACCTCCCTTTTGAATTCTCCTCTGTCTAGTGATCGTTTTCATCAAATTCTATTTTTAATTTCTTTAAAAAATAATTTTCTACCTTATCGATTTTCATAATTTTTGGATATAATCATCTTAAAAATACGAGGAATACGTAGATGCCATTGTTTTCACGTGAAATTTAGTTTTATGATTTCCGAAATTTCGTCCTAATAGTGTACAAGCGTCCTTTAATCTATACAAGGAGGAAGTTTCTCTGAAATATCAAATTCACAAGTGGTCCCTAGTCGCATGTATATCTGCATAAAAAGGAGATTACAATGTTAGGTTTGAGCAGTTCTTATAGGGAGGCATCAACATTTTCCTACATACAGCGCCTGGTGTTTCCAAATGGCCACACAGCTGGTACTGACATAACTCAACGTTGCTTAATTTCTGTTATCTAACGAGAACTGGTATGTTGACCTGATTATGCTGTAATGCCATAGAAATATCATATTCTGGTGTGTTTGTTGACCGCTAATAAATTAAATACTGTTGACATTCGAGACTGAAACTTGGTGGACAAGTCAAGCAGAGACTGAAGCTGGTTAAATTGCAGAGAAGATTGCCAATTTTATTAATGATTATATAGGTGGCATTTTTCTGTTTTTTTTTTTTTTGGTGGGGTGATGGCAGGGGGGTCACCCTGTACCAGTGAACATGTTTCAATCAAAAATACATAAATAAAACGGAACGATGATAATTGCAAAAAATATGTTTTTAATTTTTGATTGTGAGTATTCGTGTATGTGAATGGAACTAACATATGTCTCCCTCTTGTCACCAGGGAATAGGGTGGGGGTTGGGGGTAGGGGTCATTTTACAACGTAGCTTGAACTGCAAAGAGGAACAATAATGGAAATTATACATGGTGGAGTGGTATGACATTTTTTTTCTGTTTTCCTCTCCACTCTTTTTTGAAGGGAGAGGGGGGAGTAAAAGAAGAGGAAGAGTGTGGGTGGGTGGGGGAGATACTTTCAACCAATACCATCAACATCTGAAGATAAAAAGAATAACAACAACACAACAATGTTGATATTGTATGGAGGACCAACATGGAAAGAAACAACTGATTGAATTAAAACACAGCATCACTTTGAGAATTCTGTCAACGAATAAAAAACGATTTGTTTTATTTTTATTTTGGAGTTTGTACTGATGTTTATAATACAGACTTTATTTTCACACACACTCACAAATATATTTTGATAAAATATGTTTTTTTTTCAATTATATTTCACTCTTCGTTCTTCCTTTTTGTTTAGAAGCTCGATGTTACAACAGAGCATATATAAAAGAGTAACAGTACAGTTACATTCCAACATCCAAATATTTATTTTGCATGAAAAAAACAGCTCCTCCAACATAATTCAATTTCGGTACATTTTTTTTTTTACTGATTTGTTTCGTTATGCAGAAAAAAAACGGTTATTATTATGTCAATACCATCTTTTTTCGTGCATATACTCTTTAGAAAAATTAGAAATTCTTTGCTTAGGCTATAGTGTTAGCCTGATCTCATAAATTTATTTCAACCGAACGGGCCTTATCAAATGAGGAGAGCTAGCTGGAGTTTTCACATCTGATTGGAATAATTGAACAAATTTATAACCGTTTTGTTGGTTGTTTTGTTTTTTCTTTTAACTTTTATTTTTGCTCTGCTACACATTGAGTTCTCCCCACTCAAGATTTTCTAAGAAAATGTTCTATTCTTTATGGATATATATATATATATATATATAATTATTTCATGTCTTGACATGGAATTTTATAAGACATAACGTTTTATGTAACAATTTTCAGTATTTACTTCAACAAGGTTCAATACGTGAGTAGAGATAGGTAGTAAGTTTTGAAAATATGGCAATTAAGCTACACTAGATTTTCTAGGTTTCATCCTCGTCATTAGCCTGTTAGATTTTAAAATTCAAAACTTTTATTACACACACTTATATATATAGTCATCCACATACAGTACTGTTTCGTTGTTTCACAACTCATCAGTGCGGCTAGACAGGCAACTGCCTCAAGCCAGGATTGAAACCCGACCGTCAGGATTGAAATATATATATTTCCAGTTTTAACAACTAGTCCTTTTACTTTTCCAAGTTTAATCTTAACTATATTACTTTTCATGCCCACATTTTTCTATGTAATATATATATTTATATACAGATGTATAGAAATATTTTAATTGTCATTTTTTTTTCACAGAGAAACCATAAGTATGACGACACCTAGAATTCAAACACATTATGTATGTGTTGAATGCGATATATGAGAGCTTTAATTAGTATAACATAGTAATTATTGAACTTATATTACTGTAGTATTGACATAACCATATGATAAGAAAAAATACATGTGTGTGTGTGTGTGTGTGTGTGTGTGTGTGTGCTCCTGGCGTTTTTTTTAGATGTTTCTATTTTTCTTCAGTAACTGCATACATACATATATATATATATATATATATATATATATATATATATATATATATATATATGTATATATATATATATATATACATACATATATATATATATAAATAAATATATATATATATGTATATATATATATATATATATATATACATATATACATATATATATATATATATAACTACTTCATTCACTCACATAAAATTAATATACGAAAGTATAGATTTATGCGTAAACTTTAAGTATTTACTTAAAAAGTGCTCAATACGTAGGTAGAGTTAGTTAGTAATTTATAAAATATATATGGCGATTAAGCTACACTGAATATTCCGTGTTTCATCCACTCTCCCTACGAATCCTAGAGTGGATGAAACGCCGAATATTCAGTGTAGCTTAATCGCCATATATATTTCATAAATTACTATATATATATATATATATATATATATATAGTTTATATATATATATATATATATATAACTACTTCATTTACTCATATAAAATTATTATACGAAAGTATAGATTTATGCGTAAACTTTAAGTATTTACTTAAAAAGTGCTCAATACGTAGGTAGAGTTAGTTAGTAATTTATAAAATATATATGGCGATTAAGCTACACTGAATATTCGGCGTTTCATCCACTCTCGTAACGAATCCTAGAGTGGATGAAACGCCGAATATTCAGTGTAGCTTAATCGCCATATATATTTTATAAATTACTATATATATATATATATATATGTTTGTTTTGGTTTTAGCGATATGTTTTGAATGAATTCAATTATTTACGAAAGCGCATTTTTACCTAAATGCGAGCTAGGAATAAGTCTTCCTTTAACCAATTTGGTACCCCCACATAGGGGAGCGGTATATATATTATTTATTATTTTATTTGGATAATTACATTTAAAAAACGTGTGTGTGTGTGTATGTAAATTGGTCTAAAAAACAAAAAAAAAACAAATCGCAAAATGTTTACTTGAATTCTCACTTTCAGAAAAACACCATCAAAAAAAAAAAATTCTCACTTTCAGAAAAACACCATCAAAAAAAAAAAAATTCACAAAACTATCATCATTTTTTTTCTCATATTTCCAAAACAATTTCTGTGGAAAATCACAACAAAACAAAAACAAACAACCAAAAATTGAGGAATGACCATCATGGATAATAACCATGGTCAGCTGACCAACAATCACTGTCTGTCCATCCAAGAGAGTGGCCAAGAATGAGATACGCTTTTTTTTTTAGATTGTAAGATCAGTCTGATTCCGACGATATTTAATTCATCTGAATCGATAGACTTCGCTATTCCTTTCTTGTATCAAATTTTTTTGACCACTGGTCACCTGTTTCTTCTCGCAGAGGACGTTCTTGCATAGAACGGTAAAAAATGACCACTGCTATTGTATAACATAGCCAAATAGTCACTGTTTTTATGGCAACTGTAGAGTTTGTAGAGTGTCTTGAAATAAAAAAAAAAACAAGAGAAGAAGGTCTTTGGTGATCTGCAAATGAACTTTGGTCAGTTGTCTACAAAACATAAACAACATCACAAAACGTGCATCTGAAAATTGGCAGTTTTTTGTTTCTTAATTTAATTAAAATTTTTAAAATATTCTTTATTTTTTAAAATCTTCTTTTTGAAAAAGTAAAAGAAAAAAAAATTGCTTTCCATTTTAGCAGACAAGAAACACCTTATTCTTCTTCTTATGCTGAAGAGTTCCACTTTGTCCTGCCGTATCTTTTCACGCATCTGTGTTATTTTAATGATTACATAGTTTTGTTTTATTTTTTTTTTTTTTGTATCTTTTTCTCGAATATTGGAATCCATTTTTCTATTTTTCCTCTTTCATTTCAACCAATATACACTTTTTTCAGTATATATTTTTAGATATGTTTTTTCAGTATATATTTTTAGATATGTATCCTGTATATCTTTTAATTGATATGTTGATGCGAATCGTTGAGAATCCATTTTTAGATTGCTTCCTTACCAATCTTTTTCTTTTTTGACAACTTTATTTAAATGTGTTTAACTTCTTCGCTTTGTATTACTGAACCCACATAGATTCAAAAAAGTTGTCAAAAAACAAATATATAACAAATAAATGTTATCAAAGGCAAGATAAGTTACTTTCCAACCGAACTGGATATATTTTTCGTGTTTTTATTCAATGTAACATGTTTATTTAGATAGAAAAACATAGTGTTTACCGATGTATTGGAAAATTCAAGATGGCGTCTGACTCCCTCTTTAACACGGTAAGTTCGGGAAAAGGTGTTATAAATAATAAACTAGACAAAATACTATTAAAAACCCGCTGAATATATGTCAAGCTATGTCACGGTAACATATATTGAGCCAGTATTTACCAGCATTTTATCCAGTTTTTAATTTATAACACCTTTTCCCAAACTTACTGTGTTAAAGAGGGAGTCAGACGCCATCTTGAATTTTCCAATACATCGGTAAACATTGTATTGTTTCTGAGCTGAATAAACATGTTACATTGAATAAAAACACGAAAAATATATCCAGTTTGGTAGAAAAGTAACTTATCGTGCCTTTGATAACATTTATTTGTTATATATTTGGTTTTTGACAACTTTTTCGAATCTATGTGTACAGTAATACAAAGCCAACTTCTTTTTTTAAATTCCCCAAACAATATCAGTTTGTGCTTGCAAATATATTCTTTCGTCCAGTTTTTTAATTACAAAAATGGTCAATTTTGGCGCATATGCACTTCATATTATCTGGTGAATTTTTTGAATATGTTTTTGCCTTTTGACAGAAGTCCCGCCCCCATCGAGGTCATGCTATGGGCTGAACTCAACCCCCCTTTACGTTTTGGTTTGCGATCCTCATCCGAGTGGGGGGCTGAGGCGGGGCGGCCATCACTGTCGAGTTTGCATTCGGATAGAGATTTGGTACCCATGCCAGACACCTAAAAGAAGAAGATAAACATAATAGTATTATAATATATTTGCTACAAGTTTTTAAATGTATATATATATATATATATATATATATACATATCGAAGGATCGGTCGAAAATTATGTGCTTTTGAAGGAAACATTCTTGTTTTTTTTTGTTTTTTTTTTCAAAAGACATTTTGTAATCCTACACGTCAACATACAGGAAATGAATACAGAAAAGATATAAACATTTATATATTTTTTATATTGATTTTTTTATTCATACATATTAATATATATATTACGCCTGTGGAACTCTGTTCCGTCTGCCTGCTTCCCTCCGGACTACAACTTGGATGTCTTCAAGTCTAATGTTAACAAATTCCTAATGAACCGCCCCCTTAAGTAAACACTCCATCAAATCTCCACACTAACGTAATGTACTTGCAATAACCCTTATCCCTGAGTGGCTTCCGGGCCTTGATAAGTGGTGATCACTGTGTAAAGAAAAAAAAAAAATATATATATATATATACACAGGGTGACCCCAAAAAAGGCCAAAGACCCTAATGTTTTGATGTGATGTTTTGAATATAATAAACTAGTTATAACCAAAGTTTCCACTATCCAGCTACCCTACTCCCCGGGGAGTTGGTCCCCATTTCCCCTTCACTCCTCACATTAAAGATCGGCCTTGTGCCTCATTTGCTAGGTGGAATAGCAAATAAATACCCTTTTGGCCAAGATCAAATTGTAGTATCTGTTCTTACTACATGCTGTACTTATGTTTGTAACTTTGATATAAAGTGGGGGATCACTTTTCTGTATTAATTTAATGTAAAATGATCACCTACTTTACAACCAGTCAGTCTCAAAGCCATTAAAGTCATTCTCCGGATCATTCAAGTTGTTTTTGAAGGATTCCAGTTATTTTTTAAGCATTCAAGTCATTCTTAAGGTCATTCAATTCATCCTTAAGTTCATTAAAGTCATTCTAAGTCATTTACTTTTTATTTATTTAAGTCATTTCAGCCGATTTTTCGGTCATTTTAGTTTATCTTTAAGAATTTCATGTCAATCCTACATTCACGCATTCATTTATTACACGAGAGCACGCGACTAATGGCTATCGGCCTTGTTTACAATAAATTAAAGGAAAACAAAACTAATGCATTGATGGGTTAAAATAACTATACCTTGGCTAGCAAAATCCAAATCATTTGCAATATTTTTCTAGACATGTCCCCAAAATGCCAGTTTTGCTTAGTTTTTTTTATCAAGATTCAGAAGAGAATTTTTCCCGAAAATTTGCAAAGCATACTTAATGATTCCGTTGCTTAAAATAGTTTTATACGTTAGAACATCATTTTGATATTAATGCTTGAAAGACGATGAAAAATTTAAAACAAATAAAATTTAAATACCTACCTCCCCCTCCCCCCCAAAAAAAACACCAAAACGTAAAAACAATTAATTAAAAAAAAAAAAAAAAATAATGACAGAATATTTTTTTTAATAGGCCAAAAATAAAATATAGACCAGAAGTAAATATTAAAATCGATTAGAAACAATTTTTTTTTATTTGTTTATAACATAGAACAATATTTATCATAATAAACCATTAACAAAACAACTTCAACTTCAATTATAATTATTTTGTGTCAGGAGGATGCAGCTTAGGCTGACATTAACAAGGATCAACTTAAAACAGATTATCTCCCTTGGGTAAGAGTCACCTTCCACAACTGAGGTTTTTGGAACTCTACGGTTCAACAAAAGGTCACTAAGGATTACACAAGAACGAGTCAGAAAAGTTAATACATTTTTGACTTTTTATGCATAACTGCATGCGATATTGATAAATTATTACTGTATTAATGAGTAAAAGTGCCTTTAGAAATTGTTTGGGGAACATTTAGTACGGTATATAATCTCATACATAGACGTTTTAAAACTGCATCCAATATTCACAGTTTTTCACGGGGGGGGGGACGTGTACAAGACGTAATCCCTGCAAATAGCAAGGCAATACTGTATTAACTCTACTATAAATAAGCTCATATATATATATATATATATATATATATATTATTCCTTAATTGGAATTCATTTTTGAGATGAGCATTATATATTAATTTATTTTTATTTTTTTAGCAAATTTTCACAAGAATTTTCGAGAGGGTTCCAACAACTCTAGGATAGGAATGCTGAGTCTCTTAACTGTATCTTCAGTAATTACTGCCTTCCATAGTTGTCGTTATCTCACCGCGTTTTGGCCAACTAATCCTCTAACCAGATTTGAGTAGGATTGAAACTGCTATCTTCAGACAATGCTTATCTGGAACTGTAGAGATTCAACGCCTCTACCAATGCGCCATGGACCCTGAAGGTAATTACTGAAAAATTGCCGCCATCTTTGTTTAATTCAAACAGAAAATTACCTCCCTGTTGGACTCTCCTGTCTTTTATGATCGTTTTCATTAAATTCTAATTTTTTATTGTCTTTAATAAAAAAAATTTCTACCTTATCAATTTTCGTAATTTTTTGGATATAATTGTTTTTAAAAATCCAAGGAATACGTAAGTACCATTGTTTTCATGTGAAATTCAGTTTTACAATTTCCGAAATTTCGTCCCAATAGTATAGAAGCACTGTAATTTGTATAATAATTATGCAGTAAGCGATACTAATATTTTTTTATGCATAACTACATGCAATATTGTTACATTATTACTGTCTTGATGGTTTGGCTAACTAATCCTCTGGCCGGCTTTGAATAGGATTGAAACTGCTATCTTCAGAAAATGCACATCTACAGATTCAATGCTTCTACCAATGCGCCATGGACCGTAAAGGTAATTGCTGAGGATACAATTAAGAGACTCAGCATACCTATCCTGTCGCGGGAAAGAAAGAGGAGTATTTGGCCGAAACCTGGTGAAACAACAACAAGGATGAGGATAATAGTCTGTAAATAAAACTAAGCACTTTTTACCGTTTCGTTTTTTTTACTCGTACTATTTCCAAATGAACTAATTTAACATTTATTTTTCTTTTAGTTGGATGGAAATGAAATGGAAATGAAAAGGAAATGAAAATGAAATGAAATGAAATGAAAAAATGAAAATGAAATGAAATTAAAATGAAATGAAATGAAAAAATGAAAATGAAATTAAAATGAAATGAAATGAAAAAATGAAAATGAAATTAAAATGAAATGAAAAGGAAATGAAATTAAAATGAAATGAAATTAAAATGAAATGAAAAAATGAAAATGAAATGAAATGAAAAAATGAAAATGAAATGAAATGAAAAAATGAAAATGAAATTAAAATGAAATGAAAAGGAAATGAAATTAAAAGGAAATGAAATGAAAAAATGAAATGAAATGAAAAGGAAATGAAATGAAGAAATGAAATGAAATGAAAAGGAAATGAAAATAAAATGAAAATAAAATGAAATGAAAAGGAAATGAAATTAAAATGAAATGAAATGAAATGAAAAAATGAAAATGAAATGAAAAGAAAAAAATGAAAATGAAAATGAAATGAAATGAAAAAATGAAAATAAAATGAAAATGAAATTAAATAAAAAAAATGAAAATAAAATGAAATGAAAATGAAATGAAAAAATGGAAATGAAAATAAAATGAAATGAAAATAAAATGAAATGAAAATAAAATGAAATGAAAAAATGAAAATGAAATGAAAATGAAATGAAATGAAAATAAAATGAAATGAAAATGAAATGAGGAAATAAACTAATGCAAAAAAAAATCTAATTTTTATTCTGTTAACATTTATGTATTTTTAAGTTTGGTGAAAATGAAATGAGTCAAAAAGAAAAGCGTTAATCAAGGTGAGTAGCAGTAAGTTAAAAAAGGGTCAGAGATTTGGCGATGAATTTCTTCGTATGTGTGGAATACATTCAGCAGTTGCGGTTCAATTCTGGGAGAAAGGGTTAAATTGGAATCAACTTGTACAGGGTGGAACGATAAAATTGTCGCTCTAAAGCAAACAACACTACAGCTTTATTTTAAAACTTTTATTGAAAAAATCAATTCAGTTAACTTGATTATGTAGTAAAGCTGACATTTATTCAATGTAGCCGCCTTCGGCCTCAATCACTACTTTGATACAGGTCCAGAACTGGGAGGATGCCTTTTCCATAAGTGCTGGCAAGAGTTCAGTGAATACTCGGCGGATGGTGGCGATTAGGTTGGTTTTGGTGTTGTGGGAGGTCAGGTTGGTGATGTTCTTGACATATGATGAAACGAAGTAGTTCAGCCACATCCAGAGTCTGCCAGCAGCCACCTGATTGCAGCAGGGGATCATCACACTCTTCAACACATCCAGGTACACTTTTGTGTTGACTTTCAAGCCGACTTCCAAGATGTGAGGTGGCATGATGTGGCCCTCACTTGAAGCCACACCAAAGGCCATAACCATTGGGGGGGCATCCGATGCATTGAGCTGTGCCCTCAAGCATTGAATCATCCGAATTTGCATTTTGAGGGTGCTGGCAATGGTCCTGTTGTCATAACTTGGATTGGTAGCGAGCATGAGTTGTATAGGAGCACATCTCCGATCTCGCTCGTTGAACATTGTGTCACTTTCAGACCTGATAGGAGGCTCCTATCGCTCTTGGGATTTGTAACTGGCCAACTAGTAGATGCAAAAAAAAACGCTTTTCATAAAATGGAAATGGAATCGGGTCTTTTCTAATGCGACAATTTTATCGTTCCATCCTGTAACTGATATCAATGTTTATCTACATCATCCCCATTATGAATAAAGCACCTTATTATTTGAAATAGTCCAACTCTGAATGTTATAACAAAGCATAAAATATCGATCAGGATTAAATATTAAAATCAATCAGAAATAAGATTTTCATTTTGGGTGTATCTGACTCATTAGATAAAGCTCACGATAATCTGTTACACTTGATAAAGTTGTAACAATATTTCTTCTGACGACAATCGATTAATGTCATAGTGCTTTTTGTTTTAATCGCCCCTGACAAGGCATAGAGCCATTTAGTGTAAGCAACTAAAAAAAAAATACTACTTTGAAATCAAAATTTTTAAATAAAATAAAAACAAGTTGCGCATCATCAAAACACATGGTGATTCTATGAATTTGTGACTGATTGATTGGACTATTTAAAAAAAAAAATAAAAAGGCACATTATTCATGGGGAAGTGATTTTAAAGCAGTGTGAAAACATCTACATTGGGCAAATGCATGATTATTTGGTTTGATGGTTTTGTTTTTTACGTCATATTAACCCTTTTCAAATTATTTAATGTCGAATCAAGTAATTTCGGAAAAAGTTTTTATGCTTCAAGTTCTTTGTATCTTGAAATATTTATTCAGAGTGTTTGGTTTGGTTGTTTTGTAGAAAGTAAAATTGTTTTTGTTTTTGACTTTGCAGAACATGATTGAGTTTTAGAAAGAGTTTTTATGCTTCCAGTTCTTTATATTTTCCAATATTTATTCATGTTTGGTTTGATTGTTTCTCGTTTTTGACTTTGCAGAACATGATTGAGTTTTACAAAAATAAAAAAAATAACCTCAATATTAAATATTGATTTTAAACTACCAATACAACTAAAATCTATAGATCCCTCCCCCACACAAGTGTATCTTTATGCTTGAGAAATTTAACGTGTTTTTTTACGGTGAGCGTGCAAAAACATCTTTATAGTTAGGTGCTCGTCTGAACTCCAATCTCTGGTCCCCAGTTAAATATTAAGATATTTCTAAAGAATCAGGTATTTGCTATCAACACCTTTTTTGAAGTCTTGGTTTTGTTTATACAGTATATGAATGCTCAATTATGAAATATGATAATTTTGTAGCTTACTTTTTAAGTCATCTCTCTTTCGCTTAAAACTTATTGGTATATGAAAATTTACTGAGTTATACGAATCCAGTAAAACTCAGTACATTACAAACAAATCTCTCTCTCTCGATATATATATATAAGTTATAAAATATATATGGCGATTAAGCTTAATCGCCATATATATTTTATAACTTACTAACTAGCTCTACCTACGTATTAAGCACTTTTGAAGTAAATACTTGAAGTTTACGCATAGATTTATACTTTCGTATATTAATTTTATGTGAGTAAATGAGGTATATATATATATATTTCTTTTATTAGGGGTAAACAGTTACATATGGTCGCTACAAATAGCCATCTGTTTCAGTCACAGAGACTTCATCAGGCGACCTCTCTGTGACTGAAACAGATGGCTATTTGTAGTGACCATAAGTAACTGTTTACCCCTTATAAAAGAAATATTCCGCTCTTTTTATTGAGCACTATTTAACAACCTCGTTTTCTTCATTAGTTTTGACTTTTTAGCACATCTGAATCCATATATATATATATATATATATATATATATATATATATATATAACATTCGATAAACGAAAATATTTTATTAAAAGAGCAAAAAATTCGATTCAATTTCTTTCTTTTTTTAAAGTAGAAATATTTCTGTTTTAATTGGACCACGAGGTAATTGTAGCAGAATCGGAAATTTAGTATGGAATCAATACTTGTATCAGAATTGGGAAAAATATTGGGATAGTCCCATCACTAGTGTGTGTGCGCGCATGCGTGTATAGAGAGATGAACTATGTAATGGTTAAAATTGCCTGATATGCATTGGCCCAAAGATGGAGATGTTTTTCCATTTTTTTTAAAGCATTAATTTATGTGAGAGGAGTGGTTAAAGGCAAAAAAAAAAAGTGAAGCATTTTTTTTTTGTTTATTTTGTTAGTATCATCGTGCACTCGGCACTCACTATTCAGGTCTTGGTGAGACGATTTGGTGGAAAGAAATTCAAGTCCTTTGGTCTTGTGGGTCGAATTGGCGCCTAGACGAAAAGACACTGGAGCCCTTAAGCAACAGCAGACAAAAATCCTCAATTAAGCGGCTGTGGTCGCTCGAAGGACATAAAGGTTACATTTATTGAACAATTCAAATAATACAGCAAAAATATTTAAAAAATAGCAAAAACAAGACAACACAAAAAGAATAAAAAAGAAACAAAGAAACAAAAATACAAATAAAGACAAGAGAAGTCGTTAAATCTAGGAAAAAATATTCTAGCAAACATTCTACAACAAAAATGTATCAGAAACCTTTCTACCGGTCTGTAAAATCCATTCCATCAAACATTCTTCCGAAAATCATTTTTAAACATTCCATCAAACATTCTTCTGAAAATCAATTTCAAACATTCTATTAAACGTTCTACAAAAAGCAAACATTCTATCACACATTCTAACAGATTTTATTCTATTAAAAAACATTCCATTCTATTAAAAACATTCCATAAAATCATTTTGAAAAAACATTTCATAAAAACATTCTATAAAATTTTTTAAACATTCCATCAAAACATTCTACTAAAAAATATCAAGCATTCTATTCTATTAAAAAATATTCCATCAAGCAGTCTATAAACGGTTTAACATTCTACTAAAAATATCAAACATTTTACACAAACAATAAAAAAATTCTACTTTTATAAAAAAAAATCAGTTGAGTAGTTGTCTGTGTGTATGTGTGTTCGCATGTCTAGTTTAAAGTAAAAAAAAAAAACCAAAAACTACAAAACAAACACTCACAAAGTTGGTATTTTCTTGATCGGCATTGCCCTGGATAATTAATATCTAAAATTAAAAAATAATTATTCATTCTTTGGGGGTGAACGGGGCCAGGTTTCATCAGAGAGGGTCGGTTTGACAGTCATTTCTAATGTTATTCTATTACATAAAGGAGAGATAAATAACTTTCAGTACTTTAAAAGAAGAAAGAGGAATGGGCAGAGGTGTGAGGAGAAAAGATGTGGGAAAACCAAGAAGGAGAGAAAGGTAGAGAAACATAGAAAGATAAAAGTTTTAATATGAACATGTCACACACAGTTAAGTTCGTCTATAAAAATCGGTTCTATCAAATATCATATCCAACCTTCTAAAAAACGCTTTCAGACATTCTACCAAGAGCATTTAAAAGTATCACACCAAACATTCTACCAAAAATATCAAACAGTAGACATAAAATACATTTCAATTTGAAATTTAGGTTCTCCTCAAATAAAGTCGACAAAAATTTTTTTTTTACTGTAATGATGTTGAAAAGAAAAAAAAGTAAATCAATTCTTTTTTTATTTATATATATATATATATATAAAGGGGTTACCATATATCAAGGCTTGGAGGCCACTCGAGGATAAGGGTTACTGTGTGCATTGTAGTCATTGGGACAGGAGCGTAGTAATCATTTCTGGTGGAAATTTGGTATAATCAAATTATTTACGAAGACGGTTCAACAAAAACTTGTTTACATTGGACTTGAAGACAACAGTATTGTAGCCAGCTGGAAAGCAGACCTGTGGAATAGAGTTCTAGAGGCGAGCAGGTGGAATTCACGTTTAGGTTTAGGCACGGATAAAGAGTGGGGGACAGGTTGCTCTGAGCAGCTTCTACCCAGATGTGGCAACAGTACTCCATCCTAGGACGTACTTGGCTCTTATACAGGTAAAGAATTGCATGAGCAGTGAGATATCTACTGGAGCGGTAGAATGATCTTACTATTTTTCCAGCGACCTTGGCAACAGATTTGATGCATATATATTTTTTTTTTGTATTACATTTTCACCCCAAACAAGGCACATTGCCACTTTGGTGTAGGGGGATACTATCAGGGGCAGCAACTACTGGGGCACTATGTTGGGATTTGGGCAACAAGATGTCGGTCCACCTTGCACTTGAACTTCTGCATGTCAGTACAGTTAGGGAAGCAGGAACCTGGAATGGAATTCCAGAGTCTAGCGGTTCTGGGGAAGAAACTACTGGAGTAGAAAGATCTTTTACATCTAGGGATCTCTACTGTGTGGGGGTGGGATTTAGCTGCCTGTCGGGTTTGTCGAGGGTGTCTACGTCGTGGGGGAACAAGTGTCTGCAGTTCATCAGAGCATTCACCATTAAAATACTTGTAGAACAGGCAGAGGGATGCAACGTTTCGTCGATGGGACAGAGGCTGAAGTTTAGATACCAATACAGGGCCTATCAGATTGGCGACTCTTTTTTGAACCTTGTCTAGGAGCGAGAGACTAGTAGCAGATGCACCAGCCCAAAATGTGACAACAATACTCCATACATGGGCTAATGGTGGCCTTATAGAGGTACAGGATACTTTCAGGTGTCAGTAGTTTTCTAGCACGGTAGAGAGAGCCTACCTTTTTCGCATATGCTCCATTTCAGATCAGGAGTGAAGGTCAGACCAAGGAGCTTGTCTAAACATGGAGCCTCCTCAAGGCGAGAGTTGTTAATTTATGTAGGGGCCAGATGTGGATCAGAGATATTATAATGGAAACAGAGAGGCTTGGTTTTAGATGCACTAAAATTAACCAACCACCCTCCCCCATTGCACCACATGGCCAAGATCAGAGGAGAGAGAATCAGAGAGATCTTGGCCATTTCCAGCCTTTGAAGTGCTGCCATAGATGGTAGTGTCACCTGCATTAATGTCTACGAATGATTTAAGGACGTGATTTGAGAGATTGATGATGAAAATCAGGAAGAGAGTTGGGCCGAGGATGGAACCCCGAGGAATGACAGCATTAATACTGTGAGCTTCTTATTTCTGCCCATCAACCATTACTCTTATAAACCTATCAAAGAGAAATGATTTAATACTTGAGAAGACATTTCTAGTTATACCGTAGCTGGAAATCTTGTGAAGTAGGTCTTTATGCCAAAACTTATCAAAGGCCTTTCATATGCCAAGAGCAATTGCCCTAGAAAGGAAGCCTTTGTCGAGAGATTCGCAAATCCAATGAGGTATTACTGTTAGCAGACCAGCTGTAGGTCTAGTAGAACAAAAACCATGTTGAACGCCACCGAGTAGGTTGTTTCTGTTGAGGTGGTTGACCATTTCTCTAACGCAGATTCCAGTAAGTTACTTATGACGCACAGGAGAGTGATTGGTCTGTACTGAGAGGGAGATGACCGATACCCCTGAACGTTTAAATATGGGGCAGACTGATGAGGTTTTCTAGGGTGTTGGCAAGCATTTCTCCTTAAGACAACATTTAAACAGCTTTGTAAGTATGGGGGCTAGTTCTGGTGGAAGCTTTTTGAGTACTATAATCGAGGCCAGTTGCTTTACTGGGATCAAGATTTTTGATAAGCTTGGCAACATCATGCACAGTTATTTGTTTGTCGCATAATGTGTTTTCAAACACAAGAGGAAATATAGGAGAGGGGGGGGAGGCAGGTCTAATCGGGTAAGGTAGAATTTGCTGCAAAGTTCCTGGCAAAGAGTTATGCTTTGTCAAATGCTGATAAGATCATCTCAGGTCCATTGATGATGGTTGGGATAGAGGACATGCTTTGATTCAGGACCTTGTTTGTTATTTGCCAAAACTGGTAGGAACCAAGCTGCTGCTCAGCTACTTTGGACGTGACAGACTGAGCATACAACACTCTCGCATTCATTGCTGGCAGTCCTAAAGGCGGCTTTAGTTCCAGTTCATCTATTTTGATGCAAGCAGTGGAAAGAGTGGTTTCTGTGCGCAATGGCAGCCGCACATTCTGGAGAGAACGATGGCTGGCTGTTAGGTTTTTGCATTTTTTAGATGGTATGAAGTGATCTACATTAACAATTAACCATTCAATCAGGTCTGATACTATAGAGGACACGTTCATTTTAAACATGGAGCACAGAGGAATATCTGATAGAAATGTATGGAAGCTATCTCAGTCAAATATAGAGCATCGATATACTGTACAATGTAGAAGTATATCTGAGGACTTATTACGTTTTGTTTTTATTTTAACTGAGACAACCGAGTTTTTTTAATTTTTTTTTTTTTTACATGGAGGACACCACTTATCAAGGCCCGGAGGCCACTCAGGGATAAGGGTTATTGCATGTACAGTAATCAATGAGATAGTATTGTAGTAATCATTAGTATTGGTGGTTTGATAGAGTGTCTTACTTAAGAGGGCGGTTTGTCAGGAATTTGTTTATGTTGGACTTGAAGACATCCAAGTTGTAGTCAGGTGGGAAACAGGCAAATGGAAGAGTTCCACAGTCGTGCACTTCTGAGAAAGAAACTCTGCTCATGGAATCTACGTTTGGATTTAGGCACAGATAAAGAGAGGGAAAAATTATTGACAGTGGTTTCAGCTAGACGAGTGTTTTTCCTGAAAGATTGGTGAGGGGGGACGAGAGATTGGAGCTCAGACGAGCACTTGCTATGGAAGTAACAATAAAACAAAGACAGGCTCGCAACGTCTCTTCTGTGGGAGATAGGCTGCAGAGAAGAGAAAAGTGCATCCCCCACTAAGCTACGAAGCCTATTTTGTACTCTGTCAAGGCAGGATAGGCTGTTTTTTGCAGCTCCTGCCCAGATGTGGCAGCAGTACTCTATCCTTGGACGTACTTGGCTTTTATACAGATAGAGAATGGCATCAGTAGTGAGATATTTTCTGGAGCGGTAGAAGGATCCCACCATTTTCCCAGCATCCTTGGCAACAGACCTGATGTACATGTTCCATTTCAGATCAGGAGTAAAGGTCAAACCCAAAAGCTTGTCAAAATATGGAGCCTCCCCAGTAGAGACTTGCATACTGACCGTCAGTATCACTGTACCCCCACCATGTTTGTTTTTATTCATTATAAAGCTTTCACATACCCGACTAACTTCCTCATCAATGGTGATGGTATAGAGTCCCTCGACTGGCTTTGCGTCACGCTGGCCCTTTCAATTTCCTCGTCTGGCGTGTCAGCTTCACGAATGAAATTAGAAGGTACCAGCCCTTTTTTGCCTTTGACCTCCCCAATGAAAAATCCATCGTCATCCATATCCCCGTAGATAATCACTTGGTCACCCATCTTGAATGCGAGCTCCGCCTGGTGACAGAATAAAAAAAAGAAAAAAAAATTTAACGCCAATACATAGTTGAAGCAAAATTGTTTTGTATTATTAAAAGAATTGGTAATGTTTACGCATTTATTTTTTATGTTTGAATGTGCGTTTTGAAGCATGACATGAATTGACTAAAAGTAATGACGCTTCTACACTATCAGAACGAAATCTTTTAGTCACTAAATCGAGTTTTCAGATGAAAAAAAAACAAAAAAAAAACAAAAAAACAATGGCTTCTACTTATTTTTTAGTCAATTCTAATAAATTATAACGATAGCTTCCAAATTATGCAGCCGAAATTACCTGAATATTACTGAATTATTTAAAAACAAACTTTAATTGTGTTAGCAGATGAAAAATTGTCGCAATCTTGTTTAAATCAAAACGGAAAATTACCTCACTTTTGAACTCTCCTGTGTTTTATGATCATTTTCATAAAATTCTATTTTTTATTTTCTTTGATAAAAAATTTTGGAGCTTATCGATTTTCATAATTTTTGGATATAATCATCTGAAAAATACGAGGAATATGTAGATACCAATCGTTTTCGAGATATTAATGCGTGTATTTTGAAATGTAAAGTAAAATAGATGGCCCATCAAGCCAGAAATAAATTAATGACAGTTTAAAGGCTTCAAAATCGCTTTCAAATTGACTATGACATGATCGTGATTTTCTCATAAAATTCAACATCAACTGTCGATTTATTCGTCGCATTAACTCGCATCCTAGACTTGATTTAACCCGTGAGTGTCGACTCATAAATCAATCGAAATATAAATATAGAAAAAAAATTATTAGGATTATTTTTTATTAATAGTAAATTACTGTTTCTTAAATTTCAAATCTATATAAAAACACGAACTTAATTTTCCGTTTCAGCGTATATTTTGTAAATTTAAATCCAGCCGAGAATGGTTTATGTAAGATGACTAAACCTCCCCCCTCTCTCTCTCTCTCTCTCTCTCTCTCTCTCTCTCTTTAGCTTCTCCGTGCCCCTGCCACTAAGTATGGAGAGAGAGAGAGAGAGAGAGAGAGAGAGAGAGAGAGAGAGAGAGAGAGAGAGAGAGAGAGAGAATATGTGCTTCCACATCAAAGAGGGGCAGGAGCATAAACAGAGACAGAAGCACACACTCTAACACACTCGCATAAAAACACACATACAGAAAACACACACATACATACGCACTTGGATAAACACACACACACACACTCGCATAAACACACACATACACGAACACACACGTACACACCAACACCAACACAAATCAACTTTCCGTTAAAAGCTGTCATGAGGTGGCAGGGGTGGGTGTCATAAGTGTCAATCGAATTTGAAAGTTTGTTAACGAAATGGATTTATTTCAACTTCGTTTGACACGTGCCAATTCTCCTGCCCTTCACCCACCCCTCTACCTGCCTCTCTCTTTACTAAGACTTTTCGGGTTGGGGTCGAAAAAATAACCGTTTTTTTTTTTGTTATTAAATTGTAATTTTTTAAGAAATCATTACCTTAAAAGTTAAGAAAGCCATTCTTAATGTAGAGAGGGCATGTTAACTATTCTGTACTTTCAGCATGTTAACTATTCTGTACTTTCAGCCAATAATTTAATTAGATAGGATAAAATTGAATTTAACTTGAAAATTTTACCCAAAAATATCGAAGACGTTTTCTTTGATATTTTTTATTTTACAAGCTGCCCCAGCGTAGTATTATCTCCAATCTCTCCATGATAAAAACGGCTTTCTGAAAAAAAAAGAAACACTTCCAAGAAAGCCGTTCTTAACATGGAGAGATTGGAGATAATACTACGCTGGGGCAGCTTGTAAAATAAAAAATAAATTTCTGCTAATGATATATATATATATATATATATATATATATATATATATATATATATATATATATATATAATTATTTTTTAATTTTTTTATAACTTTTCAAAGTTTCGGCTTCTCTCGCTCTCTCTTTCTCTCTCTCTCTCTCTCTCTCTCTCTCTCTCTCTGGCTTCTCGTTGCCCCTGCTACTAAGTTTATATATATATATATATATATATATATATATATATATATATATATATATATATATATATATATATATATATATATTTTTTTTTTTTTTTACACTTTTTATAACTTTTTAAATTTCCGGGTGCTAACCTTTCTCTCTCTCTCTCTCTCTCTCTCTCTCTCTCTCTCTTTCTCTCAACGACGCACACACCCACATACACACACACTTGCATAAACACACACATACACACGCCCACGTTCACTCTTCAAACCCTAACCCTAACCCTAACTCTGACCAAAGACCAAAGACCGTATGCTGTTACCCTCTCTCTCTCTCTCTCTCTCTGTCTCTCTCTCTCTCCTTTCCCCTCTCTCTCTCTCTCTCTCTCTCTCTCTCTCTCTCTCTCTCTCTCTCTGGCTTCTCCGTGCCCCTGCTACTAAGTTTATTTATATATATATATATTATTTTTTTAACTTTTATAACTTTTTAAATTTCCGGGTGCTAACCTTTCTCTCTCTCTCTCTCTCTCTCTCTCTCTCTCTCTCTCTCTAGCTTCTCCGTGCCCCTGTCACTAAGTATGTGTATATATATATACTTATATATATATATATATATATATATATATATATATATATATATATATATATATATATATATGGAGAGAGAGAGAGAGAGAGAGAGAGAGAGAGAGAGAATATGTGCTTCCACATCAAAGAGGGGCAGGAGCATAAACAGAGACAGAAGCACACACTCTAACACACTCGCATAAAAACACACATACAGAAAACACACACATACATACGCACTTGGATAAACACACACACACACTCGCATAAACACACACATACACGAACACACACGTACACACAAATACTCAAACACACCAACACCAACACAAATCAACTTTCCGTTAAAAGCTGTCATGAGGTGGCAGGGGTGGGTGTCATAAGTGTCAATCGAATTTGAAAGTTTGTTAACGAAATGGATTTATTTCAACTTCGTTTGACACGTGCCAATTCTCCTGCCCTTCACCCACCCCTCTACCTGCCTCTCTCTTTACTAAGACTTTTCGGGTTGGGGTCTGGGGTAGGTCGTAAACATAACCGTTTTTTTTTTTCGTTATTAAATTGTAATTTTTTAAGAAAACTTAAAAGTTAAGAAAGCCATTCTTAATGTAGAGAGGGGCATGTTAACTATTCTGTTCTTTCAGCCAATAATTTAATAAGCAAAAGATAGGATAAAATTGAATTTAACAAATATCGAAGAAGTTTTCTTTGATATTTTTTATTTTACAAGCTGCCCCAGCGTAGTATTATCTCCAATCTCTCCATGATAAAAACGGCTTTCTGAAAGAAAAAAAAAACACTCCCAAGAAAGCCGTTCTTAACATCGAGAGATTGGAGGGGGTATTCTGGAAGTCGTTCTTAAAATGGGGAGAGGAGGGCGTTTTGTAACTATTCCGTACTTTAACCTAACAATTTAATAAAAAAAAACATCAAATGTTAAATAAAAATAAATAAAAATAAGATAAATAAAATATAAATACCTACCTGCCTCTCTCTTTACTAAGACTTTTCGGTTGGGGTGTTTATGCTACGCTGGGGTAGGTCGTAAAAATAAACTTTTTTTTCGTTATTAAATTGTAATTTTTGAAGAAATCATTACCTTAAAAGTTAAGAAAGCCATTCTTAATGTAGAGAGGGGCATGTTAACTATTCTGTACTTTCAGCATGTTAACTATTCTGTACTTTCAGCCAATAATTTAATAAGATAGGATAAAATTGAATTTAACCTGAAAATTTTACCCAAAAATATCGAAGAAGTTTTCTTTGATATTTTTTATTTTACAAGCTGCCCCAGCGTAGTATTATCTCCAATCTCTCCATAATAAAAACGGCTTTCTGAAAAAAAAAAAAAACACTTCCAAGAAAGCCGTTCTTAACATGGAGAGATTGGAGATAATACTACGCTGGGGCAGCTTGTAAAATAAAAAATAAATTTCTGCTTATGATATATATATATATATATATATATATATATATATATATATATATATATATATATATATAATTATTTTTTAATATATATATATATATATAATTATTTTTTAATTTTTTTATAACTTTTCAAAGTTTCAGCTTCTCTCTCTCTCTCTTTCTCTCTCTCTCTTTCTCTCTCTCTCTCTCTCTCTCTCTCTCTCTTTCTCGCTCGCTCGCTCTCGCGCATGCGCGCTTCTCCGTGTCCTTATATACAGACAGAGAGAGAGGGAAAAGGGGGGAGAGACCGAAAGAGACAGAGAATGTGTCTTCGCTCCCCTCCAACATGCTTCAACGCCAACGACGCACACACCCACATACACACACACTTGCATTAACACAAACATACACAGACACACACACACGTCTACATGCACTCTTCAAACTAAACAAGTTTAAATCAACCAATGAAAAGGCAGCTACGTACCACAAACTCCATAAAAGGTAAAAAGTTTGTAACGTCGACTGGGAAATGTTTAAATTTTCCCGGAAAAAGTTAACGGTTTTCACGCCGATGGTGAAATATAAAAGAGCCCCAAAACGGGCTGTAAATTCAGTTTGACCGTGGCAGCGAGAGATGTTCCAGAAGAATAGATGACCAGCCAAAAGACCCAGCTAAGCCGCCGCCCTGCCGCTGCTTTTGTTTCTGCCTACTTCTCTGATGTCAAACAAATTTAAAGGTATTTATATTTTATTATACAAAATACTGTTAGAAACCTAGCCAATCGATATTACCGTGATAATTGTGCAGTTTATAAACCGTGCTGTTCTTGGATAAAATATTTTTAATTTAAATATAAATTAACGTCTTTTAATTTAATTTGTTAGATGAGAGTATATATATAATATTATTTAAGGGCGGTCGATAAACTGTATAATTACCGTGACAATTGTGCAGTTTATAAACCGTGGTGTTCTTGGATAAAATATTTTTAATTTAAATCTAAATTACGTCTTTTAATTTAATTTGTTAGATGAAAGTATATATATAATATTATTTAAGGGCGGTCGATAAACTGTATAATTACCGTGAGAATTGTGCAGTTTATAAACCGTGGTGTTCTTGGATAAAATATTTTTGATTTAAATCTAAATTAACGTCTTTTAATTTAATTTGTTAGATGAAAGCATGTATATAATATTATTTAAGGGCGGTCGATAAACTTTAGAATTACCGTGAGAATTGTGCAGTTTATAAACCGTGGTGTTCTTGGATAAAATATTTTTTATTTAAATCTAAATTAACGTCTTTTTATTTAATTTGTTAGATGAAAGTATATATATAATATTATTTAAGGGTGGTCGATAAACTTTAGAATTACCGTGACAATTGTGCAGTTTATCAACCGTGGTGTTCTTGGATAAAATATTTTTAATTTAAATCTAAATTAACGTCTTTTAATTTAATTTGTTAGATGAAAGCATGTATATAATATTATATAAGGGCGGTCGATAAACTGTACAATTACCGTGACAATTGTGCAGTTTATAAACCGTGCTGTTCTTTGATAAAATTCTGGATGTGTTTTTTCCTCCCTAAAGTCCAACCCTATCCTCACCGTGGTAGGGGGGTGTAACGTTGTAGTTTAACAGCTACACGGCTAAATGGGCTCTGGCAAAAAAAAAAAAAAAATCCAGAAAATGTCGGCATGAGTTTGTTGCGTCCGTCATCTGGTCGTCTTTTTATACGCTTGCATGTGGCAAGCAAAAAGGCGTGAAGGGGGCAGGCTGAAAGGAGAACAATACCCGAAAGATGTAAACCGAACGAAAGAGAAAAATGGGCCTCCCTCCAAGGCCCTGTGTTCTCCCCAGCCTGCTCCCAGTTTCCCCGATTTTGCATGCAACTGGTTTTGAGCTTTTGGAAAGCTCTTTTCTCAGTGTCGGGGTGTTGACTCCACTTCCAAGTTAACAAATAGCTGCAAGTCTGGGTACGGTCCGATTGGTTCCGAAGCTCTTCCGCTGTGAGGTGCGCTTTCGAATCTCCCGAAGGGGGCTACCCTCTAAGCAGGCGACACGTGCTCGTGTTACTATGTAATGCAGGCTTGCCTCGACTCGACTAAGGACGACTAGAGTTCGACTAGATTGTGTGCTCACAAGCCGCTTTAAGGCCGCTTTTATTATTCCTACTGTCTACGAACTCCGAAACGGTATGGTAGTGCAATTATATATGACCGTCCTCCAATACGAAATGGTAGTGCAATTATATATGACGGTCCTCCGATATGATAGTAGGAATGCCAGTTTTGTGAGCGATCATCGCCGTCTTATGAACACAAACTAGTGGTATCTTTACGAATCCTGTTGGGTAGAGAGAACACCCCTGTTTTCTCCTCCGCCTGTTATTCTGAGTAGAAACCGCTTTTTAGGAGATGTTCGCAGCAAAGCTTGTTTTTATATAGTGCCCCTCCTTTCGGGAGTTCATCACCTCGCTGCCCAGACGAGAGCTTTCCCCGGTGGAACCTCTTTTTTTTTTTCTTATTTTTATTTTATTTTCCAGTTTAATGGCGAACGAACAGTCACCAGCAATTGGTCTGCACCGACAGGAAGATGAGTATAGTATCACCCTTTCTTCTTTCTGTTTCGATTTCAGTCTTTGTGATTTGAAAATTTAATTTAACTGTTTCCATTGTTCCAGCTTTCACACAGCAGTAGATTATCAACACTATAAATATCATCTCTTTTTTATAGATTGGAACAAGCAACAAAACCTAGCAGCATCACCGTTCCTGTCTGCCACATGTCTTGTGCAGTTTGAATCAAGTATTTCTTTCTTTGCGTTCAAGCACATCTGGGTACAATCAAACTGTGTATGATGTATGTCTATCTGTTTCTTCCAACATTAGCATCTCAAAGTCTTGGCAGCAATCATTGTCAAAGAAGTAGAGTAAGTATTCTTTTTCTTTCCTTCTGTGTGTATATTTTTGTAATTTCAGGTACTCCTCTTGATCATGATGGAATTCTACTATCAGCTATTGTGAGAATTATGTGGATTGGAAAAAACAACTGAATCCAGCAGCATCACCTATCCTAGCTGCCACATGTTTCCTGTAGTTACAGAAGTCCTCAAGTAAGTGTTTCTTTCTTTGTGTACATGCACATCTGGGTCCAATCAAATTCTAAACTATTAGCTTTATTTAAATGAATGCAGTTCTGCTTGTATTTCTTCTCATCAGCTAACTTATGCAACTGCAAAAAAGAAATAGTAGTACATGTGTGTTTGATCATAGCCAGAAAGTTAAATATATCATTTTAAAAAAATCCATTAGTTATGTTGTCTCTCTTTATTATATAAATCAAAAAAAATTTGTTAATAATTAAAAGAAAAAAAATCATCACAGTAAAAATTATATATATGTAACAAAGAACACAAACAAACATGAAATTGCCATGAGTTTCAGCAAGAAGCAGAAAAGAGAAAAAGTGGAGATAACACCTGGGAAGTAACAGGTAAGAATTTTCTTTATTTCCTTTATTTCTTGTCTCGAATAGCACATAGATTTTTTTCATGTATATATTAAAAAAGAAATAACCCAAGTCCAAAAATTGATGGAAAAACTAAGCATTAAAGTTCAATTAAGCATTAAACAAATAACTTCTAATAATTATGTGATCTATATACAAATTGTCTCCCTTGAATATATATATATACATATGTATGTATAAATATGTATAAATATATTTATTCAAGGGAGACAATTTATATGTTGTCTCCCTTGAATATATATATATAACCAACCCAGAGATGTCTCGTGATGCGGAGTTCGAATCGGTCGACTGGTATTAATCGTGACACCCTGCACTGAAGATTCCCGAAAGGATGAAACACTAGTGTCTGTAGGTATTTAATAATTATTATAGTAAAAAAATAATTATATATATATATATATATAAATTGTATCCCTTGAATATATACTAGTATGGGTTCCTGGCGTAGCCCCGGTGTTTGGTGGTGTATGCTCACCCCCCCCCCCCCAACCAAAAAAAAAAAAGCAAAAATACGGTAATTTTTTTTGATTTGCCCCCTATTATGAACCCTTAAAATTGTTTGTTTTGGGCTCAAATCAAGATATTAAGTTAGATCCATGTCCAAGAAAACTATATCTAAAATTTCAAGTGTTTAGACCCATAATTGTCGGAGGAGTTTTGTAGAGTTCTCAAAGGTCAAATCGTTGAACTTTGACACCTTAATCGACAAATTTCTGTCCAAATACCAATCGCATAGATTTTCTAAAATCTCAGTACCCTATATATCAAATTTTGAGTCTGTAGACTAAAATTGACAGAGTTATTGCCTAGGGAAATGTACACACACAGACAGACATTTTCACTTTTATAGATAGAAAGATATATAATGAGACAACAGAAAGATAACTATATACAATTATTAATGAATTAGTAGAGATAGTTGTTAAATTTTTGGGGATATGTATGGCAATTTAGATGACAAGACTTACTGCTAGAGTGCTCAATGCATTAGTAAAGGTTACTGTTTAGACTTAAAATATATATAGAGAAATTCAAATGACAGGACTTATATGTAGATCGCTCAATACATCAGTAGAGCAAGGTAATAAGTTTAAAAAATGCATACGTCAATTTAGATAACCACACTGTTTTTGGTATTCATGTGTGAATATGACATAATGTAATATAAATTTTAATAATTTTATTCAAAATGTTATGATTCTCAATAAAAAATCTAAAATGTCAATATTGCTCTA
Organism: Euprymna scolopes; assembly: GCF_053919585.1. NCBI lineage: Eukaryota > Metazoa > Mollusca > Cephalopoda > Sepiida > Sepiolidae > Euprymna > Euprymna scolopes. Next base: position 100,000,303 of record NC_136527.1, on the reverse strand, counting down.
TGTATGATAAAGCATTGGCATATAATTTTCTTTCAATAATATAAACGTTTGATAATATCAGCTCTTTCTAGTGATGAGCACTTATTTAAAGTGTAATTATTAAGTAAAAATCTAAATAAAATGTCTTTATTGCTCTTTCTTACTCATATAAGTTTAGTTAAATCTTAATATTTATATCTCTTGTAATAAAATAAACGTTTTATAATATTAGCTCTGTCATGTGTTGAGCACTTATTTCACGTGTAACTATTAAGTAAAAATCTAAATAAAATGTGTTCATTGCTCTATGTCTTATTGAGCACTCTTATATACCTCTGGTTAAATCTTAATGATTATTTATCCTGTAATTAATTAATCGTTTTATAATATCAGCTCTGTCTAGAGTTGAGCACTTATTTTAAAGTGTATTTATTAAGTAAAAATCTAAATAAAATGTCTTTATTGCTCTATGTCTCATTAAGCAGTCTTATATACCTCTGGTTAAATCTTAATGATTATTTATCCTGTAATTAATTAATCGTTTTATAATATCAGCTCTGTCTAGAGTTGAGCACTTATTTTAAAGTGTATTTATTAAGTAAAAATCTAAATAAAATGTCTTTATTGCTCTATGTCTCATTAAGCAGTCTTATATACCTCTGGTTAAATCTTAATGATTATTTATCCTGTAATTAATTAATCGTTTTATAATATCAGCTCTGTCTAGAGTTGAGCACTTATTTTAAAGTGTAATTATTAAGTAAAAATCTAAATAAAATGTGTTCATTGCTCTATGTCTTATTGAGCACTTTTATATAACTCAAGTTAAATCTTTGTTTATTTATCCTTTAATAAAATAGACGTTTTATAATATCAGCTCTTTCTAGTTTTGAGCACTTATTTCAAGTGTAATTATTAAGTTAAAATCTAAATAAAATGTCTTTATTGCTCTATGTCTCATTAAGGAGTCTTATATACCTCTGGTTAAATCTTAATGATTATTTATCCTGTAATTAATTAATCGTTTTAGAATATCAGCTCTGTCTAGAGTTGAGCACTTATTTTAAAGTGTATTTATTAAGTAAAAATCTAAATAAAATGTCTTTATTGCTCTATGTCTAATTAAGCAGTCTTATATACCTCTGGTTAAATCTTAATGTTTATTTATCCTGTAATTAATTAATCGTTTTATAATATCAGCTCTGTTTAGAGTTGAGCACTTATTTTAAAGTGTATTTATTAAGTAAAAATCTAAATAAAATGTCTTTATTGCTCTATGTCTCATTGAGCACTCTTATATAACTTTGTTTAAATCTTAATATTTATATCTCTTTTAATAAAATAAACGTTTTATAGTCTTAGCTGTGTCTAGAGTTTAGCACTTATTTTAAAGTGTATTTATTAAGTAAAAATCTAAATAAAATGTCTTTATTGCTCTATGTCTCATTAAGCACTCTTATATACCTCTGGTTAAATCTTAATGATTATTTATCCTGTAATTAATTAATCGTTTTATAATATCAGTTCTGTCTAGAGGTGAGCACTTATTTTAAAGTGTATTTATTAAGTAAAAATCTAAATAAAATGTCTTTATTGCTCTATGTTTCTTTAAGCAGTCTTATATACCTCTGGTTAAATCTTAATGATTATTTATCCTGTAATTAATTAATCGTTTTATAATATCAGCTCTGTCTAGAGTTGAGCACTTATTTTAAAGTGTATTTATTAAGTAAAAATCTAAATAAAATGTCTTTATTGCTCTATGTCTCATTGAGCACTCTTATATAACTCTAGTTAAATCTTAATATTTATATCTCTTGTAATAAAATAAACGTTTTATAGTATTAGCTCTGTCTAGTGTTGAGCACTTATTTTAAAGTGTATTTATTAAGTAAAAATCTAAATAAAATGTCTTTATTGCTCTATGTTTCTTTAAGCACTCTTATATACCTCTGGTTAAATCTTAATGATTATTTATCCTGTAATTAATTAATCGTTTTATAATATCAGCTCTGTCTAGAGTTGAGCACTTATTTTAAAGTGTATTTATTAAGTAAAAATCTAAATAAAATGTCTTAATTGCTCTATGTCTCATTAAGCAGTCTTATATACCTCTGGTTAAATCTTAATGATTATTTATCCTGTAATTAATTAATCGTTTTATAATATCAGCAAGTTAAATCTTTGTTTATTTATCTTTTAATAAAATAGAAGTTTTATAATATCAGCTCTGTCTAGTTTTGAGCACTTATTTCAAGTGTAATTATTAAGTAAACATCTAAATAAGATGTTTTTATTGCTCTATGTCTCATAGAGCACTCTTATATAACTCTGGTTAAATCTCAATGCTTATTTATCCTGTAATAAAATAGACGTTTAATAATATCAGCTCTGTCTAGTGTTGAGCACTTATTTAAAATGTAATTATTAAGTAAAAATCTAAATAAAATGTCTTTATTGCTCTATGTATCATTGAGCACTCTTATATAACTCTGGTTAAATCTTAATGCTTATTTATCCTGTAATAAAATAGACGTTTTATAATATCAGCTCTGCCTAGTGTTGAGCACTTATTTAAAATGTAATTAATCAGTAAAAATCTAAATAAAATGTCTTTATTGCTCTATGTCTCATTAAGCAGTCTTATATACCTCTGGTTAAATCTTAATGATTATTTATCCTGTAATTAATTAATCGTTTTATAATATCAGCTCTGTCTAGAATTGAGCACTTATTTTAAAGTGTATTTATCAAGTAAAAATCTAAATAAAATGTCTTTATTGCTCTATGTCTCATTAAGCAGTCTTATATACCTCTGGTTAAATCTTAATGAGTATTTGTCCTGTAATTAATTAATCGTTTTATAATATCAGCTCTGTCTAGAATTGAGCACTTATTTTAAAGTGTATTTATCAAGTAAAAATCTAAATAAAATGTCTTTATTGCTCTATGTCTCATTAAGCAGTCTTATATACCTCTGGTTAAATCTTAATGAGTATTTATCCTGTAATTAATTAATCGTTTTATAATATCAGCTCTGTCTAAAATTGAGCACTTATTTTAAAGTGTATTTATTAAGTAAAAATCTAAATAAAATGTCTTTATTGCTCTATGTCTCATTAAGCAGTCTTATATACCTCTGGTTAAATCTTAATGATTATTTATCCTGTAATTAATTAATCGTTTTATAATATCAGCTCTGTCTAGAGTTGAGCACTTATTTTAAAGTGTATTTATTAAGTAAAAATCTAAATAAGATGTCTTTATTGCCCTATGTCTGATTAAGCAGTCTTATATACCTCTGGTTAAATCTTAATGATTATTTATCCTGTAATTAATTAATCGTTTTATAATATTAGCTCTGTCTAGAGTTGAGCACTTATTTTAAAGTGTATTTATTAAGTAAAAATCTAAATAAAATGTCTTTATTGCTCTATGTCTCATTAAGCAGTCTTATATACCTCTGGTTAAATCTTAATGCTTATTTATACTGTAATTAATTAATCGTTTTATAATATCAGCTCTGTCTAGAGTTGAGCACTTATTTTAAAGTGTATTTATTAAGTAAAAATCTAAATAAAATGTCTTTATTGCTCTATGTCTCATTAAGCAGTCTTATATAACTCTGGTGAAATCTTAATGATTATTTGTCCTGTAATTAATTAATCGTTTTATAATATCAGCTCTGTCTAGAGTTGAGCACTTATTTTAAAGTGTAATTATTAAGTAAAAATCTAAATAAAATGTGTTCATTGCTCTAAATCTTATTGAGCACTTTTATATAACTCAAGCTAAATCTTTGTTTATTTATCCTTTAATAAAATAGACGTTTTATAATATCAGCTCTGTCTAGAGTTGAGCACTTATTTTAAAGTGTATTTATTAAGTAAAAATCTAAATAAAATGTCTTTATTGCTCTATGTCTCATTAAGCACTCTTATATAACTTTGGTTTAATCTTAATGTTTATTTATCCTGTAATAAATAGACGTTTTATAATATCAGCTCCGTCTAGTATTGAGCACTTCTTTAAAATGTAATTATTAAGTAAAAATCTAAATAAAATGTGTTTATTGCTCTATGTCTCATTGAGCACTCTTATATAACTTTGGTTAAATCTTAACATTTATATCTCTTGTAATAAAATAAACGTTTTATAATATCAGCTCTGTCTAGAGTTGAGCACTTATTTTAAAGTGTATTTATTAAGTAAAAATCTAAATAAAATGTCTTTATTGCTCTATGTTTCATTAAGCAGTCTTATATACCTCTGGTTAAATCTTAATGATTATTTATCCTGTAATTAATTAATCGTTTTATAATATCAGCTCTGTCTAGAGTTGAGCACTTATTTTAAAGTGTATTTATTAAGTAAAAATCTAAATAAAATGTCTTTATTGCTCTATGTCTCATTAAGCACTCTTATATACCTCTGGTTAAATCTTAATGATTATTTATCCTGTAATTAATTAATCGTTTTATAATATCAGCAAGTTAAATCTTTGTTTATTTATCTTTTAATAAAATAGAAGTTTTATAATATCAGCTCTGTCTAGTTTTGAGCACTTATTTCAAGTGTAATTATTAAGTAAACATCTAAATAAGAGGTCTTTATTGCTCTATGTCTCATTGAGCACTGTTATATAACTCTGGTTAAATCTTAATGCTTATTTATCCTGTAATAAAATAGACGTTTAATAATATCAGCTCTGTCTAGTGTTGAGCACTTATTTAAAATGTAATTATTAAGTAAAAATCTAAATAAAATGTCTTTATTGCTCTATGTATCATTGAACACTCTTATATAACTCTGGTTAAATCTTAATGCTTATTTATCCTTTAATAAAATAGACGTTTTATAATATCAGCTCTGTCTAGAGTTGAGCACTTATTTTAAAGTGTATTTATTAAGTAAAAATCTAAATAAAATGTCTTTATTGCTCTATGTCTCATTGAGCACTCTTATATAACTTTGGTTTAATCTTAATGTTTATTTATCCTGTAATAGACGTTTTATAATATCAGCTCCGTCTAGTATTGAGCACGTATTTAAAATGTAATTATTAAGTAAAAATCTAAATAAAATGTGTTTATTGCTCTATGTCTCATTGAGCACTCTTATATAACTTTGGTTAAATCTTAATATTTATATCTCTTGTAATAAAATAAACGTTTTATAGTATTAGCTGTGTCTAGAGTTGAGCACTTATTTAACGTGTATTTATTAAGTAAAAATCTAAATAAAATATCTTTATTGCTCTATGTCTCATTGAGTACTCTTATATAACTTTGGTTAAATCTTAATATTTATATCTCTTGTAATAAAATAAACGTTTTATAGTATTAGCTGTGTCTAGAGTTGAGCACTTATTTAAAGTGTATTTATTAAGTAAAAATCTAAATAAAATATCTTTATTGCTCTATGTCTCATTAAGCAGTCTTATATACCTCTGGTTAAATCTTAATGAATATTTATCCTGTAATTAATCGTTTTATAATATCAGCTCTGTCTAGAGTTGAGCACTTATTTTAAAGTGTATTTATTAAGTAAAAATCTAAATAAAATGTCTTTATTGCTCTATGTCTCATTGAGCAGTCTTATATACCTCTGGTTAAATCTTAATGATTATTTATCCTGTAATTAATTAATCGTTTTATAATATCAGCAAGTTAAATCTTTGTTTATTTATCCTGTAATAAAATAGACGTTTTATAATATCAGCTCTGTCTAGTGTTGAGCACTTATTTAAAATGTAATTATTAAGTAAAAATCTAAATAAAATGTCTTTATTGCTCTATGTCTCATTGAGCACTCTTATATAACTCTGGTTAAATCTTAATGCTTATTTATCCTGTAATAAAATAGACGTTTAATAATATCAGCTCTGCCTAGTGTTGAGCACTAATTTAAAATGTAATTAATCAGTAAAAATCTAAATAAAATGTCTTTATTGCTCTATGTCTTATTGAGCACTCTTATATAACTCTGGTTAAATCTTAATGTTTATTTAGCCTGTAATAAAATAAACGTTTTATAATATCAGCTCTGTCTTGAGCACATTTTTAAAATGTAATTATTAAGTAAAAATCTTAATAAATGTCTTTATTGCTCTATGTCTCATTGAGCACTCTTAATTAACTCTGATAAATCTTAATATTTATATCTCTTGTAATAAAATAAACGTTTTATAATATCACCTCTGTCTAGTGTTGAGCACTTTTTTAGAGTGTAATTATTAACTAAAAATCTAAATAAAATGTCTTTATTTCTCTATATCTCATTGAGCACTCTTATATAACTCTGGTTCAATATTAATGTGTATTTATCCTGTAATAAAATAAACGTTTTATAATATCAGCTCTGGCTAGTTTTGAGCACTATTTCAAGTGTAATTATTCAGTAAAAATTTAAATAAATTATATAATGCTCGGTCATAGATATTTGAATAAAAGTAACCTGTTATAATATCAGCTCTTTTTTCGAAGCTTTGTATTTAGTTTTGAAAACATTTGTCATTTATAGCAGAGAAATTTCCTTTAAGAGTGCTCAATGTATGAGTTAATTTTTGGAGTTATTTGAAAAATACAAATTTCTGTTATGCGATCCAAAATTTTCTTTGAGACTGCAAAATAGATAAGTACAGCTCTGTAGTGAGTTTTAAAATTGTGTATTGCGAGTATGCTGGAAAAGTAATTACCAGAGTGCTTAATACTGTGGTAGAGTTCTGTGGAAAGATTTGAAAGAATTTTTCTCATTTGTGCTAGACAAATTTACTTTGAGTAAAGCTCTTTCGTACGTTTAAACAATATATATATATATATATATATATATATATATATATATATATATATATATATATATATATGCCAATGATGCTTGCATGTGCTCCATAGTTTAATATAGCTGTGTAGTAAATTTAACAATTGTGTTGTTTAATTATGCAAGACGATTTTACTTTAAGAGTGCTCAATGCATTTATAGAGCTTTGTAGTAAGATTTGGAAACATTTTGGCAATTATTTTAGACAAATCTACTTCCAGAGTGCTTAATATATTAGTAGAGCTTAATAAAACCTTTGAGAAACAGATATGGCATTTCAACTGCATAAATTTATTTTTACAGAGTTCAATACATTAGTAGAGCTAAATATAGACTTTCAAAAAATATGTATGGCAATTCAGCTACACGAATATATTTTGAGAGTGCTCAATACATTAGTAGACGAAAGCATAAAATTCAGAAAACATGAAGAGCTCTGCAGTATGTTTTAAAAACCTAAATGTCAATACGTAAGTATAGATATACTGTAAGTTTTTAATATATATATATATATATATATATATATATATATATATATATATATATATATATATATGACAAGTATTTGAAACAAGCTTCCTATTTGAGTGCCTAATATATTTGATAGCTCTATGGTAACTTTAAAAAATATATTTCCAAATTATGTTAGACAAATTGTCTTTGAGAGTGCTCATTTTTAAGTAGAGCTCTGTAGAAAATTTTTGAGACATGTTCAGCAATTTAAATTCATATCAGTTAATAAATAGAGCTATATAGTGAGTTTTGCAAGCTTATATGTCACTTATCCTAGACAAGTTAACTCTTGTAGCTGTGCAATACATAAGTAGAGTTCTGCATTAGTTTTGGGGGTATGGTTCTCACTTTATTAGGGCAATAACTTGGACACATTATACTCTGGACAAATCCATTGAGGACAACCAAAGGTACCCTGTTTTTTTTCCACTCTGTTGAATAAGACTCATCCGTCTTGGTTCACTCTTGGGACATTAAAACAAAAAAGGTGAAGAATTAAAAAAAAAACGAATGCAAATATGTAAATGTCTTTGCAAGTCATTCATTTTCATAACACAAAAATATCTGTAAGAAATTGATAAAAGAATGCACAAACAATAAAATACAACTTTGCTGTCTTGGAATCTAAAATCAGTAGAAACTTTCCCTACTGAAATTCCCGCACACCTCAACAAAAAAAAAAAAAATCCTTCCTAATGCAATACTTTTCAAGCAATTACAGTGTCAGACTTGGTCCTGCAATGACTCTGTAAACTGAAAAAATATGTATAAAAAAAATTGTTAAACAAAATTGATTCATGTCAACACCTCTCCCAACACCACAGATTAACTACAAAAATACTTGATAAAGCAAAACACAATTACAAATGTGTATAAAAAAAATAAAAATAAAAAAAATCAAAAAAATCAACCAAGCAATGGCTCATGATTTTCTGGTGTTTGATGGAATGTGAGTAGGCATACAGCCTGGATAATTTTCCAAGGTAAGTGATGATATTCATTATTATTGTCTTTTTGGATTAGTTAGATATATCTCATAACTATAATTGTTTTATGTATATATTTATATGTCTAGATGTTATGTGTGCTATTTGCATTGTCCCTTTAGAAAAGAAAATCTACAAGTGTATTCTGATGTAAAATTAACCAGTAAAACCAATGCTTGTGTTTCTGATATACCAACTATTTCTTATTAGCATATAAGTTGAATCATGAAATTTATCTCCCTTGCCTGTCTCTCTTTATACCTCTGTATTTATCTAGATCTGTCTATCTCTCTCTTCTTATTCTTTATCCCTATTAGCCGTCTTGCCAACCCCTATGTGCGAACTTATAAATTTCAACATGTCTAGATTGATAAGCTTCTCATTTACCGGTACCTAACTACCGTTTTGAAGTTAGAAGTTTAAACTTGAATACACGGTGATGTGTCAAGGTAACAGCAGGCATCGATCGGGCACTTCCAGACGCCAACCTACACGGTGCAGAGAAAGAAAAGAAAAGAAACTAAGTCCCGATGTGCCTAGCAGATCAGAAGGCATTTTGCGACGCCTACATGCACCCAACATGGAAGTAGGCGTCGATCGGGCACTTCCAGACACTTACTTACACTGTTTTGATCTTGGAAATTTTCAATTGTATACACGTTGACATGTGTTGGTCTAGTAGCTCCTCGTCTACCTATACCTACGTCCCCTCTTATTTGGACTTAGAAATTTTCAATTGAATACAATATGAGATGACTTGTCTTGGTCTATAGGATTCTCATTTACCTATACCTACGTCCAGTCTTGTTTGGACTTAGAAATTTTCAATTGAATACACGTTGACTTGACTTGGCCTATAGGATTCTCATCTTCCTATACCTACGTCCCCTCTTGTTTGGACTTAGAAATTTTCAATTGAATACACGTTGACTTGACTTGGTCTATAGGATTCTCATTTACCTATACCTACGTCCCCTCTTGTTTGGACTTAGAAATTTTCAATTGAATACACGTTGACTTGACTTGGTCTATAGGATTCTCATTTACCTATACCTTCGTCCCCTCTTGTTTGGACTTAGAAATTTTCAATTGAATACACGTTGACTTGCATTGGTCTATAGGATTCTCATATACCTATATCCACATCCCCTCTTGTTTGGACTTAGAAATTTTCAATTGAATACACGTTGACTTGACTTGGTCTATAGGATTCTCATTTACCTATACCTACATTCCCTCTTGTTTGGACTTAGAAATTTTCAATTGAATACACGTTGATATGACTTGGTCTATAGGATTCTCATTTACCTATACCTACATTCCCTCTTGTTTGGACTTAGAAATTTTCAATTGAATACACGTTGATATGACTTGGTCTATAGGATTCTCATCTTCCTATACCTACGTCCCCTCTTGTTTGGACTTAGAAATTTTCAATTGAATACACGTTGACTTGACTTGGTCTATAGGATTCTCATTTACCTATACCTACGTCCCCTATTGTTTGGACTTAGAAATTTTCAATTGAATACACGTTGACTTGACTTGGTCTATAGGATTCTCATTTACCTATACCTACGTTCCCTCTTGTTTGGACTCAGAAATTTTCAATTGAATACACGTTGACTTGACTTGGTCTATAGGATTCTCATTTACCTATACCTACGTCCCCTCTTGTTTGGACTTAGAAATTTTCAATTGAATACACGTTGACTTGACTTGGTCTATAGGATTCTCATTTACCTATACCTACGTCCCCTCTTGTTTGGACTTAGAAATTTTCAATTGAATACACGTTGACTTGACTTGGTCTATAGGATTCTCATTTACCTATACCTACATCCCCTCTTGTTTGGACTTAGAAATTTTCAATTGAATACACGTTGACTTGACTTGGTCTATAGGATTCTCATTTACCTATACCTACGTCCCCTCTTGTTTGGACTTAGAAATTTTCAATTGAATACACGTTGACTTGACTTGGTCTATAGGATTCTCATTTACCTATACCTACGTCCCCTCTTGTTTGGACTTAGAAATTTTCAATTGAATACACGTTGAGATGACTTGGTCTATAGGATTCTCATTTACCTATACCTACGTCCCCTCTTGTTTGGACTTAGAAATTTTCAATTGAATACACGTTGACTTGACTTGGTCTATAGGATTCTCATTTACCTATACCTACGTCCCCTCTTGTTTGGACTTAGAAATTTTCAATTGAATACACGTTGAGATGACTTGGTCTATAGGATTCTCATTTACCTATACCTACGTCCCCTCTTGTTTGGACTTAGAAATTTTCAATTGAATACACGTTGAGACGACTTGGTCTATAGGATTCTCATTTACCTATACCTTCGTCCCCTCTTGTTTGGACTTAGAAATTTTCAATTGAATACACGTTGACTTGACTTGGTCTATAGGATTCTCATTTACCTATACCTACGTCCCCTCTTGTTTGGACTTAGAAATTTTCAATTGAATACACGTTGACTTGACTTGGTCTATAGGATTCTCATTTACCTATACCTACATCCCCTCTTGTTTGGACTTAGAAATTTTCAATTGAATACACGTTGACTTGACTTGGTCTATAGGATTCTCATTTACCTATACCTACGTCCCCTCTTGTTTGGACTTAGAAATTTTCAATTGAATACACGTTGACTTGACTTGGTCTATAGGATTCTCATTTACCTATACCTACATCCCCTCTTGTTTGGACTTAGAAATTTTCAATTGAATACACGTTGAGATGCCTTAGTCTATAGGATTCTCATTTACCTATACCTACATGCCCTCTTGTTTGGACTTAGAAATTTTCAATTGAATACACGTTGACTTGACTTGGTCTATAGGATTCTCATTAACCTATACCTACGTCCCCTCTTGTTTGGACTTAGAAATTTTCAATTGAATACACGTTTACTTGACTTGGTCTATAGGATTCTCATTTACCTATACCTTCGTCCCCTCTTGTTTGGACTTAGAAATTTTCAATTGAATACACGTTGACTTGACTTGGTCTATAGGATTCTCATTTACCTATACCTTCGTCCCCTCTTGTTTGGACTTAGAAATTTTCAATTGAATACACGTTGACTTGACTTGGTCTATAGGATTCTCATTTACCTATACCTTCGTCCCCTCTTGTTTGGACTTAGAAATTTTCAATTGAATACACGTTGACTTGACTTGGTCTATAGGATTCTCATTTACCTATACCTTCGTCCCCTCTTGTTTGGACTTAGAAATTTTCAATTGAATACACGTTGATATGCCTTAGTCTATAGGATTCTCATTTACCTATACCTACATGCCCTCTTGTTTGGACTTAGAAATTTTCAATTGAATACACGTTGACTTGACTTGGTCTATAGGATTCTCATTTACCTATACCTTCGTCCCCTCTTGTTTGGACTTAGAAATTTTCAATTGAATACACGTTGATATACCTTAGTCTATAGGATTCTCATTTACCTATACCTACATCCCCTCTTGTTTAGACTTAGAAATTTTCAATTGAATACACGTTGATATGCCTTAGTCTATAGGATTCTCATTTACCTATACCTACATGCCCTCTTGTTTGGACTTAGAAATTTTCAATTGAATACACGTTGACTTGACTTGGTCTATAGGATTCTCATTAACCTATACCTACGTCCCCTCTTGTTTGGACTTAGAAATTTTCAATTGAATACACGTTTACTTGACTTGGTCTATAGGATTCTCATTTACCTATACCTTCGTCCCCTCTTGTTTGGACTTAGAAATTTTCAATTGAATACACGTTGACTTGACTTGGTCTATAGGATTCTCATTTACCTATACCTACGTCCCCTCTTGTTTGGACTTAGAAATTTTCAATTGAATACACGTTGACTTGACTTGGTCTATAGGATTCTCATTTACCTATACCTTCGTCCCCTCTTGTTTGGACTTAGAAATTTTCAATTGAATACACGTTGACTTGACTTGGTCTATAGGATTCTCATTTACCTATACCTTCGTCCCCTCTTGTTTGGACTTAGAAATTTTCAATTGAATACACGTTGACTTGACTTGGTCTATAGGATTCTCATTTACCTATACCTTCGTCCCCTCTTGTTTGGACTTAGAAATTTTCAATTGAATACACGTTGACTTGACTTGGTCTATAGGATTCTCATTTACCTATACCTTCGTCCCCTCTTGTTTGGACTTAGAAATTTTCAATTGAATACACGTTGACTTGACTTGGTCTATAGGATTCTCATTTACCTATACCTTCGTCCCCTCTTGTTTGGACTTAGAAATTTTCAATTGAATACACGTTGACTTGACTTGGTCTATAGGATTCTCATTTACCTATACCAACGTCCCCTCTTGTTTGGACTTAGAAATTTTCAATTGAATACACGTTGACTTGACTTGGTCTATAGGATTCTCATTTACCTATACCTTCGTCCCCTCTTGTTTGGACTTAGAAATTTTCAATTGAATACACGTTGACTTGACTTGGTCTATAGGATTCTCATTTACCTATACCAACGTCCCCTCTTGTTTGGACTTAGAAATTTTCAATTGAATACACGTTGAGATGACTTGGTCTATAGGATTCTCATTTACCTATACCTTCGTCCCCTCTTGTTTGGACTTAGAAATTTTCAATTGAATACACGTTGACTTGACTTGGTCTATAGGATTCTCATTTACCTATACCAACGTCCCCTCTTGTTTGGACTTAGAAATTTTCAATTGAATACACGTTGAGATGACTTGGTCTATAGGATTCTCATTTACCTATACCTTCATCCCCTCTTGTTTGGACTTAGAAATTTTCAATTGAATACACGTTGAGATGACTTGGTCTATAGGATTCTCATTTACCTATACCTTCGTCCCCTCTTGTTTGGACTTAGAAATTTTCAATTGAATACACGTTGACTTGACTTGGTCTATAGGATTCTCATTTACCTATACCAACGTCCCCTCTTGTTTGGACTTAGAAATTTTCAATTGAATACACGTTGAGATGACTTGGTCTATAGGATTCTCATTTACCTATACCTTCGTCCCCTCTTGTTTGGACTTAGAAATTTTCAATTGAATACACGTTGACTTGACTTGGTCTATAGGATTCTCATTTACCTATACCTTCATCCCCTCTTGTTTGGACTTAGAAATTTTCAATTGAATACACGTTGAGATGACTTGGTCTATAGGATTCTCATTTACCTATACCTTCGTCCCCTCTTGTTTGGACTTAGAAATTTTCAATTGAATACACGTTGACTTGACTTGGTCTATAGGATTCTCATTTACCTATACCTTCGTCCCCTCTTGTTTGGACTTAGAAATTTTCAATTGAATACACGTTGACTTGACTTGGTCTATAGGATTCTCATTTACCTATACCTTCGTCCCCTCTTGTTTGGACTTAGAAATTTTCAATTGAATACACGTTGACTTGACTTGGTCTATAGGATTCTCATTTACCTATACCAACGTCCCCTCTTGTTTGGACTTAGAAATTTTCAATTGAATACACGTTGAGATGACTTGGTCTATAGGATTCTCATTTACCTATACCTTCATCCCCTCTTGTTTGGACTTAGAAATTTTCAATTGAATACACGTTGACTTGACTTGGTCTATAGGATTCTCATTTACCTATACCAACGTCCCCTCTTGTTTGGACTTAGAAATTTTCAATTGAATACACGTTGAGATGACTTGGTCTATAGGATTCTCATTTACCTATACCTTCATCCCCTCTTGTTTGGACTTAGAAATTTTCAATTGAATACACGTTGAGATGACTTGGTCTATAGGATTCTCATTTACCTATACCTTCATCCCCTCTTGTTTGGACTTAGAAATTTTCAATTGAATACACGTTGACTTGACTTGGTCTATAGGATTCTCATTTACCTATACCAACGTCCCCTCTTGTTTGGACTTAGAAATTTTCAATTGAATACACGTTGAGATGACTTGGTCTATAGGATTCTCATTTACCTATACCTTCGTCCCCTCTTGTTTGGACTTAGAAATTTTCAATTGAATACACGTTGACTTGACTTGGTCTATAGGATTCTCATTTACCTATACCTTCATCCCCTCTTGTTTGGACTTAGAAATTTTCAATTGAATACACGTTGAGATGACTTGGTCTATAGGATTCTCATTTACCTATACCTTCGTCCCCTCTTGTTTGGACTTAGAAATTTTCAATTGAATACACGTTGACTTGACTTGGTCTATAGGATTCTCATTTACCTATACCTTCGTCCCCTCTTGTTTGGACTTAGAAATTTTCAATTGAATACACGTTGACTTGACTTGGTCTATAGGATTCTCATTTACCTATACCTTCGTCCCCTCTTGTTTGGACTTAGAAATTTTCAATTGAATACACGTTGACTTGACTTGGTCTATAGGATTCTCATTTACCTATACCAACGTCCCCTCTTGTTTGGACTTAGAAATTTTCAATTGAATACACGTTGAGATGACTTGGTCTATAGGATTCTCATTTACCTATACCTTCATCCCCTCTTGTTTGGACTTAGAAATTTTCAATTGAATACACGTTGAGATGACTTGGTCTATAGGATTGTCATTTACCTATACCTTCGTCCCCTCTTGTTTGGACTTAGAAATTTTCAATTGAATACACGTTGACTTGACTTGGTCTATAGGATTCTCATTTACCTATACCAACGTCCCCTCTTGTTTGGACTTAGAAATTTTCAATTGAATACACGTTGAGATGACTTGGTCTATAGGATTCTCATTTACCTATACCTTCGTCCCCTCTTGTTTGGACTTAGAAATTTTCAATTGAATACACGTTGATATGCCTTAGTCTATAGGATTCTCATTTACCTATACCTTCGTCCCCTCTTGTTTGGACTTAGAAATTTTCAATTGAATACACGTTGAGATGACTTGGTCTATAGGATTCTCATTTACCTATACCTTCGTCCCCTCTTGTTTGGACTTAGAATTTTTCAATTGAATACACGTTGAGAAGGCTTGGTCTATAGGATTGTCACCTATCTATACCTACATCCCCTCTTGTTTGAACTTAAAAATTTTCAATTGAATATAATCTGAGAAGGCTTGGTCTATAGGATTGTCACCTATCTATACCTACATCCCCTCTTGTTTGGACTTAAAAATTTTCAATTGAATACAATCTGAGAAGGCTTGGTCTATAGGATTGTCACCTATCTATACCTACATCCCCTCTTGTTTGGACTGAGAAATTTTAATTGAATACACGCTGGTATTATTTTAAATTAAGGTCCGTCTCACGTCCGTATATAAGAAAATTATTTTTTTGTAGATTTAGGTGTGCTAAAACCGAATCTGAAAACCGTTTCCGTCGCAAAAAAATGATGTTCATGATATGAAGAAATTAGTTTTTCGAAAAGTAGTTGATTAGTTTCCATGTAAATTTAACTTAAAATGAGCACCCACTTTCTGGCCACCTTATAGATCGGTCATTTTTCTGTGTGATTCTTGGCTAAAAAGTTTTTTGTTTGATTTATTTTTCATGATATTAACCCCTGCACTTGGGACTATTTTCCATTCCCTAGCCTAGCCGGGCCTTCGTTTATGCTACGCGTGAGCATAAACAAAGGTTGTTAAATGTGCACTTGCATACCAAACTGCTTTCGTAGTGACTTATACATTGCGATGTAAAGAACCTACTGTTGATCTTGATAAAATTAATAATCCTATCTGGTTTCCATCTTAACATTTTCCTTTAAAAATGACGACTTTTGGAGGTTTTCGTGTATGCTGAAAACGAATATCAGATTTAAATTTTCCGCAATAAATAATTTTCCGGATATTTAGCAATGTCATTTTTTATGTTATTGCTGGTGATCTAAAGAAACTCTGTGCAAGCGCACATATTAAGATGGCCACCAGCGATAACATAAGAAATAACATTGCTTTTTTTTTTTCATGCAGTTCAGCACTTATCAAGCCCCAATGGCCACTTGGGGATAAGGGTTATTGTGTGTACACTAATCAAAGGGATAGTGTAGCAATAGTATTGGAGAATTGGTAAGGTGTCATTACTTGGGGGGGCGGTTCATCAGGAATTTGTTTGTGTTGGACTTGAAGACATCCAGGTTGAAGTCGGGAGGGAAACATGCAAGCGGAACAGAGTTCCACAAGTGTGCAGTTCTAAGAAAGAAGCTTTGTTCATGGAATCTACGTTTTGATTTAGGCACAGATAGGGAGTGGGGAAAATTATTGACGGTGGTTTCAGCTAGTCGGGTGTTTTTTGAAAAAGATTGGCGAGGGGGGACCAGAGAATGGAGCTCAGACGAGCACTTGCCATGGAAATAATGATAGAACAACGACAGGCTCGCTACGTCTCTTCTGTGGGAAAGTTGTTGCAGGGTAGAGAAAAGGGCATCCCCCACTAGGCTACGAAGTCTATTTTGTAGTCTATCAAGGCAGGATAGGCTGTTTTTTGCAGCTCCCACCCAGAAGTGGCAGCAGTACTCCATCTTTGGACGTACTTAGATAGAGAATTGCATCATTAGTGAGATATCTTCTGGAGCGGTAGAAGGATCCAACCATTTTCCCAGCGACCTTGGCCACAGACTTTATGCTTACTATCCGGAAAACTAATTATTTGCAGAAAAATTTAAATGTGTTATTTGTTTTCAGCATACCTGAAAACTTATTAAAGTCGTCATCTGAAAGAAAAAGGTTAAGTTGGAAAAAAAAAGTTTACTTTTTTGCTTGAAAAGTGTAAAATACAAAAGTCAACTATCATGGTTCAATTGCGGTCTTAGCAGAACATTCATTTCAGACGCGCCCCTGTCATATCAAAGAACCTCCTGTTGATTTTATATGCCTGGCCTATCTGCTTATCTTTGATAATGACTTTGCTAGGATTGTAAATTATGATGAATAGTCAAAATGTTTATTTCATTTTTTTAGGGGTGGGGTGGGGATTAGTCCTATTTTAAATTAAAGAAATCAGTTCAGCCAGCATTTCTTGAACGGTCTTGGTTTTTCGTTGTCAAAGTGCCATTTTTACCTAATTATTTACTTTTGCCATTTTTACCTAAATTTGGCATTGGGAGCAAGATATTTCAGGAGCAGTAGAATGATGCAACCATTTTTCCAGCTACCTTGGCAACAGATTTGATGTAAGGGTACCATTTCAGCTCAAACCTGAAGATCAGTCCCAGAAGCTTGTCAAAGCAGAATGATTCTTGTTATAGGTTTAAAAATGGCTGTTGTCTGTGAAATAACCAATTAAAAATGATACGAGAAGGTGAATGTTTAACAAAATTATTTTACAACTCATGATTGAAATTTAGCCACTGGATGTGTGATGAGGAAATCTCTTGTTCAGAGACGTGGGGTTCCGTCTTCAAGTGTCATCGCCAATTCCTTCTAACTCCTGCCAAGGCGATCATTCATTTGTCAGTCCAAGGGAAGTAACTCTGTTTTTTTCAAGGGTGATCACTCTCTTGTTAATCCAACACGAGTATCTATTTTC
The DNA here is from genome assembly GCF_053919585.1 of Euprymna scolopes. Lineage (NCBI taxonomy): Eukaryota > Metazoa > Mollusca > Cephalopoda > Sepiida > Sepiolidae > Euprymna > Euprymna scolopes. Next base: position 99,982,480 of record NC_136527.1, on the reverse strand, counting down.
TTACGTTAAACACTTCTTCAAGACGAAAATAACTATCTTCATTTTCGGATTGTTATATTCGCATATCCCTCGATATTCACATGAATAAACCAGAAAAGCAGCAGCAGCTGCGACGACGACGACAACAACAACAATGGCGACGATAAGAAAAATCTGTTTGTGGAGTCAACACTCAATAAACACACGACAAGCATATAAACACCAATATATAATTTACATAACAATGCAACCGTACAACACCGACTACATTACATTCACAATTTTATTAGTTTCAAATCGATATAACGCATGCATACACCAAACAGACGGTTCACTACAACAAATTATAGCACGATAAACAAACACAATTAAGATAGCAAAATATAAGCTAATTATCAATTTGCCCTTTGTCTTTACCTACGTTCGTGCGCAACACCACTATAAAAACAGTACCCGTCGCGACAAAAAGTCAGTCGAGCCCAGAGACAGTAAGTCAACAAGCATGGGATAATTATCGGCTACGTCGGACCCACCCCCACCCCACCCCGACGTTGAACCCATGTTCGCGCACATCATCCATCAACCTCTCCAGCGAGAATTAACACTTACATTCCCATTTAATCCTGAATCATACTAGAGCCGGACTTTTCTCTCCTAAGAAGTTACAAACATTAACTTTACACCAAAAACATTCTTTCCTGAACATTCTCACATCCTTACGAACTTTGAACACTTTGTTTTTATTGTCTCGTTAAGTCTGTTTCTTTAAATAAACAATTGAGAAATCAATCATTTAAAAATTTAAACACATATTGTTTGTCTGGTTTCTTCTCGCCACCATACACTTATGCATTTTATAAAAAAATGTACTACTTTTTCTAAAGAAAATGAAAAAAACAAAAATAAATAAATATTGGTGTATTTTCTTGCCATTCGATGAACTGTCCGTACCTGAAAATCATTAAACATGTGCTCGTCTGAACTCCAATCTCTGGTCCCCCCTCACCAATCTTTCACGAAAAACACCCGTCTAGCTGAATCCACTATGAAAAATTTCCCCCACTCTATATCTGTGCCTAAATCAAAACGCGGATTCCATGAACAAAGCTTCTTTCTTAGAACTGCACGCCTGTGGAACTCTGTTCTGTCTGCCTGCTTCCCTCCGGACTACAACTTGGATGTCTTCAAGTCCAATGTTAACAAATTCCTAATGAACCGCCCCCTTAATTAAACACTTCATCAAATCTCCACACTAACGTAATGTACTTGCAATAACCCTTATCCCTGAGTGGCTTCCGGGCCTTGATAAGTGGTGATCTCTGTAAAAAATAAATAAATAAATAAATAAATAAAAAGAAAATATGGTACAGGGTGAATCCTGCGCTCCTTGAAATGCAACATTAAAATAATCCTTCCTGCAATTCAACTATATTTGCTTGGAAATAAACTTCAATCGGCGCTTCTACACTATTGGGACAAGATTTTTTAGTCGATAAATGGAGTTTTCAAATAAAAATACGGTTTCAATTGATTTTTTTTTTGTAAATTCTAATAAATCACAATGGAAGCTTCCAAATTATGCAGTCGAAATTACCTGAATATTACTGAATTATTTTTTAAAAAAAACTTTAATCGTGTTAGCAGATGAAAAATTGCGGCCATATTGTTTAAATTGAAACGGAAAATTACCTCCCTTTTGAATTCTCCTCTGTCTAGTGATCGTTTTCATCAAATTCTATTTTTAATTTCTTTAAAAAATAATTTTCTACCTTATCGATTTTCATAATTTTTGGATATAATCATCTTAAAAATACGAGGAATACGTAGATACCATTGTTTTCACGTGAAATTTAGTTTTATGATTTCCGAAATTTCGTCCTAATAGTGTACAAGCGTCCTTTAATCTATACAAGGAGGAAGTTTCTCTGAAATATCAAATTCACAAGTGGTCCCTAGTCGCATGTATATCTGCATAAAAAGGAGATTACAATGTTAGGTTTGAGCAGTTCTTATAGGGAGGCATCAACATTTTCCTACATACAGCGCCTGGTGTTTCCAAATGGCCACACAGCTGGTACTGACATAGCTCAACGTTGCTTAATTTCTGTTATCTAACGAGAACTGGTATGTTGACCTGATTATGCTGTAATGCCATAGAAATATCATATTCTGGTGTGTTTGTTGACCGCTAATAAATTAAATACTGTTGACATTCGAGACTGAAACTTGGTGGACAAGTCAAGCAGAGACTGAAGCTGGTTAAATTGCAGAGAAGATTGCCAATTTTATTAATGATTATATAGGTGGCATTTTTCTGTTTTTTTTTTTTTTGGTGGGGTGATGGCAGGGGGGTCACCCTGTACCAGTGAACATGTTTCAATCAAAAATACATAAATAAAACGGAACGATGATAATTGCAAAAAATATGTTTTTAATTTTTGATTGTGAGTATTCGTGTATGTGAATGGAACTAACATATGTCTCCCTCTTGTCACCAGGGAATAGGGTGGGGGTTGGGGGTAGGGGTCATTTTACAACGTAGCTTGAACTGCAAAGAGGAACAATAATGGAAATTATACATGGTGGAGTGGTATGACATTTTTTTTCTGTTTTCCTCTCCACTCTTTTTTGAAGGGAGAGGGGGGAGTAAAAGAAGAGGAAGAGTGTGGGTGGGGGTGGGAGATACTTTCAACCAATACCATCAACATCTGAAGATAAAAAGAATAACAACAACACAACAATGTTGATATTGTATGGAGGACCAACATGGAAAGAAACAACTGATTGAATTAAAACACAGCATCACTTTGAGAATTCTGTCAACGAATAAAAAACGATTTGTTTTATTTTTATTTTGGAGTTTGTACTGATGTTTATAATACAGACTTTATTTTCACACACACTCACAAATATATTTTGATAAAATATGTTTTTTTTTTCAATTATATTTCACTCTTCGTTCTTCCTTTTTGTTTAGAAGCTCGATGTTACAACAGAGCATATATAAAAGAGTAACAGTACAGTTACATTCCAACATCCAAATATTTAATTTGCATGAAAAAAACAGCTCCTCCAACATAATTCAATTTCGGTACATTTTTTTTTTACTGATTTGTTTCGTTATGCAGAAAAAAAACGGTTATTATTATATCAGTACCATCTCTTTTCGTGCATATACTCTTTAGAAAAATTAGAAATTCTTTGCTTAGGCTATAGTGTTAGCCTGATCTCATAAATTTATTTCAACCGAACGGGCCTTATCAAATGAGGAGAGCTAGCTGGAGTTTCGCATCTGATTGGAATAATTGAACAAATTTATAACCGTTTTGTTGGTTGTTTTGTTTTTTCTTTTAACTTTTATTTTTGCTCTGCTACACATTGAGTTCTCCCCACTCAAGATTTTCTAAGAAAATGTTCTATTCTTTATGGATATATACATATATATAATTATTTCATGTCTTGACGTGGAATTTTATAAGACATAACGTTTTATGTAACAATTTTCAGTATTTACTTCAACAAGGTTCAATACGTGAGTAGAGATAGGTAGTAAGTTTTGAAAATATGGCAATTAAGCTACACTAGATTTTCTAGGTTTCATCCTCGTCATTAGCCTGTTAGATTTTAAAATTCAAAACTTTTATTACACACACTTATATATATAGTCATCCACATACAGTACTGTTTCGTTGTTTCACAACTCATCAGTGCGGCTAGACAGGCAACTGCCTCAAGCCAGGATTGAAACCCGACCGTCAGGATTGAAATATATATATTTCCAGTTTTAACAACTAGTCCTTTTACTTTTCCAAGTTTAATCTTAACTATATTACTTTTCATGCCCACATTTTTCTATGTAATATATATATTTATATACAGATGTATAGAAATATTTTAATTGTCATTTTTTTTTCACAGAGAAACCATAAGTATGACGACACCTAGAATTCAAACACATTATGTATGTGTTGAATGCGATATATGAAAGCTTTAATTAGTATAACATAGTAATTATTGAACTTATATTACTGTAGTATTGACATAACCATATGATAAGAAAAAATACATGTGTGTGTGTGTGTGTGTGTGTGTGTGTATGTAGTGCTCTTGGCTTTTTTTTTAACTGCATACATTCTCTCTCTATATATATATATACATATATATATATATAACTACTTCATTTACTCACATAAAATTAATATACGAAAGTATAGATTTATGCGTAAACTTTAAGTATTTACTTCAAAAGTGCTCAATACGTAGGTAGAGTTAGTTAGTAATTTATAAAATATATATGGCGATTAAGCTACACTGAATATTCCGTGTTTCATCCACTCTCCCTACGAATCCTAGAGTGGATGAAACGCCGAATATTCAGTGTAGCTTAATCGCCATATATATTTCATAAATTACTATATATATATATATATATATATATATATATATATATATATATATATGTGTGTTTGTTTTGGTTTTAGCGATATGTTTTGAATGAATTCAATTATTTACGAAAGCGCATTTTTACCTAAATGCGAGCTAGGAATAAGTTTTCCTTTAACCAATTTGGTACCCCCACATAGGGGAGCGGTATATATATTATTTATTATTTTATTATTTTATTTGGATAATTACATTTAAAAAACGTGTGTGTGTGTGTATGTAAATTGGTTTAAAAAACAAAAAAAAAACAAATCGCAAAATGTTTACTTGAATTCTCACTTTCAGAAAAACACCATCAAAAAAAAAAAAAAAAATTCACAAAACTATCATCATTTTTTTTCTCATATTTCCAAAACAATTTCTGTGGAAAATCACAACAAAACAAAAACAAACAACCAAAAATTGAGGAATGACCATCATGGATAATAACCATGGTCAGCTGACCAACAATCACTGTCTGTCCATCCAAGAGAGTGGCCAAGAATGAGATACGCTTTTTTTTTTAGATTGTAAGATCAGTCTGATTCCGACGATATTTAATTCATCTGAATCGATAGACTTCGCTATTCCTTTCTTGTATCAATTTTTTTTGACCACTGGTCACCTGTTTCTTCTCGCAGAGGACGTTCTTGCATAGAACGGTAAAAAATGACCACTGCTATTGTATAACATAGCCAAATAGTCACTGTTTTTATGGCAACTGTAGAGTTTGTAGAGTGTCTTGAAATAAAAAAAAAAACAAGAGAAGAAGGTCTTTGGTGATCTGCAAATGAACTTTGGTCAGTTGTCTACAAAACATAAACAACATCACAAAACGTGCATCTGAAAATTGGCAGTTTTTTGTTTCTTAATTTAATTAAAATTTTTAAAATATTCTTTATTTTTTAAAATCTTCTTTTTGAAAAAGTAAAAGAAAAAAAAATTGCTTTCCATTTTAGCAGACAAGAAACACCTTATTCTTCTTCTTATGCTGAAGAGTTCCACTTTGTCCTGCCGTATCTTTTCACGCATCTGTGTTATTTTAATGATTACATAGTTTTGTTTTATTTTATTTTTTTTTTGTATCTTTTTCTCGAATATTGGAATCCATTTTTCTATTTTTCCTATTTCATTTCAACCAATATACACTTTTTTCAGTATATATTTTTAGATATGTTTTTTCAGTATATATTTTTAGATATGTATCCTGTATATCTTTTAATTGATATGTTGATGCGAATCGTTGAGAATCCATTTTTAGATTGCTTCCTTACCAATCTTTTTCTTTTTTGACAACTTTATTTAAATGTGTTTAACTTCTTCGCTTTGTATTACTGAACCCACATAGATTCAAAAAAGTTGTCAAAAAACAAATATATAACAAATAAATGTTATCAAAGGCAAGATAAGTTACTTTCCAACCGAACTGGATATATTTTTCGTGTTTTTATTCAATGTAACATGTTTATTTAGATAGAAAAACATAGTGTTTACCGATGTATTGGAAAATTCAAGATGGCGTCTGACTCCCTCTTTAACACGGTAAGTTCGGGAAAAGGTGTTATAAATAATAAACTAGACAAAATACTATTAAAAACCCGCTGAATATATGTCAAGCTATGTCACGGTAACATATATTGAGCCAGTATTTACCAGCATTTTATCCAGTTTTTAATTTATAACACCTTTTCCCAAACTTACTGTGTTAAAGAGGGAGTCAGACGCCATCTTGAATTTTCCAATACATCGGTAAACATTGTATTGTTTCTGAGTTGAATAAACATGTTACATTGAATAAAAACACGAAAAATATATCCAGTTTGGTAGAAAAGTAACTTATCGTGCCTTTGATAACATTTATTTGTTATATATTTGGTTTTTGACAACTTTTTCGAATCTATGTGTACAGTAATACAAAGCCAACTTCTTTTTTTAAATTCCCCAAACAATATCAGTTTGTGCTTGCAAATATATTCTTTCGTCCAGTTTTTTAATTACAAAAATGGTCAATTTTGGCGCATATGCACTTCATATTATCTGGTGAATTTTTTGAATATGTTTTTGCCTTTTGACAGAAGTCCCGCCCCCATCGAGGTCATGCTATGGGCTGAACTCAACCCCCCTTTACGTTTTGGTTTGCGATCCTCATCCGAGTGGGGGGCTGAGGCGGGGCGGCCATCACTGTCGAGTTTGCATTCGGATAGAGATTTGGTACCCATGCCAGACACCTAAAAGAAGAAGATAAACATAATAGTATTATAATATATTTGCTACAAGTTTTTAAATGTATATATATATATATATATACATATCGAAGGATCGGTCGAAAATTATGTGCTTTTGAAGGAAACATTCTTGTTTTTTTTTGTTTTTTTTTTCAAAAGACATTTTGTAATCCTACACGTCAACATACAGGAAATGAATACAGAAAAGATATAAACATTTATATATTTTTTATATTGATTTTTTATTCATACATATTAATATATATATTACGCCTGTGGAACTCTGTTCCGTCTGCCTGCTTCCCTCCGGACTACAACTTGGATGTCTTGAAGTCTAATGTTAACAAATTCCTAATGAACCGCCCCCTTAAGTAAACACTCCATCAAATCTCCACACTAACGTAATGTACTTGCAATAACCCTTATCCCTGAGTGGCTTCCGGGCCTTGATAAGTGGTGATCACTGTGTAAAGAAAAAAAAAAATATATATATATATATATATATATACAGGGTGACCCCAAAAAAGGCCAAAGACCCTAGTATTTTGATGTGATGTTTTGAATATAATAAACTAGTTATAACCAAAGTTTCCACTATCCAGCTACCCTACTCCCCGGGGAGTTGGTCCCCATTTCCCCTTCACTCCTCACATTAAAGATCGGCCTTGTGCCTCATTTGCTAGGTGGAGTAGCAAATAAATACCCTTTTGGCCAAGATCAAATTGTAGTATCTGTTCTTACTACATGCTGTACTTATGTTTGTAACTTTGATATAAAGTGGGGGATCACTTTTCTGTATTAATTTAATGTAAAATGATCACCTACTTTACAACCAGTCAGTCTTAAAGTCATTCTCCGGATCATTCAAGTTGTTTTTGAAGGATTCCAGTTATTTTTTAAGCATTCAAGTCATTCTTAAGGTCATTCAATTCATCCTTAAGTTCATTAAAGTCATTCTAAGTCATTTACTTTTTATTTATTTAAGTCATTTCAGCCCATTTTTCGGTCATTTTAGTTTATCTTTAAGAATTTCATGTCAATCCTACATTCACGCATTCATTTATTACACAAGAGCACGCGACTAATGGCTATCGGCCTTGTTTACAATAAATTAAAGGAAAACAAAACTAATGCATTGATGGGTTAAAATAACTATACCTTGGCTAGCAAAATCCAAATCATTTGCAATATTTTTCTAGACATGTCCCCAAAATGCCAGTTTTGCTTAGTTTTTTTTATCAAGATTCAGAAGAGAATTTTTCCCGAAAATTTGCAAAGCATACTTAATGATTCCGTTGCTTAAAATAGTTTTATACGTTAGAACATCATTTTGATATTAATGCTTGAAAGACGATGAAAAATTTAAAACAAATAAAATTTAAATACCTACCTCAACCCCCCCCCCAAAAAAAAAACCACCAAAACGTAAAAACAATTAATTAAAAAAAAAAAACAAATAATGACAGAATATTTTTTTTAATAGGCCAAAAATAAAATATAGACCAGAAGTAAATATTAAAATCGATTAGAAACAATTTTTTTTTATTTGTTTATAACATAGAACAATATTTATCATAATAAACCATTAACAAAACAACTTCAACTTCAATTATAATTATTTTGTGTCAGGAGGATGCAGCTTAGGCTGACATTAACAAGGATCAACTTAAAACAGATTATCTCCCTTGGGTAAGAGTCACCTTCCACAACTGAGGTTTTTGGAACTCTACGGTTCAACAAAAAGGTCACTAAGGATTACACAAGAACGAGTCAGAAAAGTTAATACATTTTTGACTTTTTATGCATAACTGCATGCGATATTGATAAATTATTACTGTATTAATGAGTAAAAGTGCAGAAATTGTTTGGGGAACATTTAGTACGGTATATAATCTCATACATAGACGTTTTAAAACTGCATCCAATATTCACAGTTTTTCACAGGGGGGGGACGTGTACAAGACGTAATACCTGCAAATAGCAAGGCAATACTGTATTAACTCTACTATAAATAAGCTCATACATATATATATATATATATATATATATATATATATATATATATATATATATATTAAGTAATGTGATTTATAATTTAAAAGTTTTAAAATTTTTTAAAATTAACAATCAAAATTTAATTAAATTAAAAATCAGTTTCATAAGAAGGAACAACAACAAAGTCAATTATCTGTACGATCGTTTCGGAAATCCGTGCTTTTTATTTGTGGTATACATGAAGTCACGTAGAATAATTATACATAGTTTTTTTGGTAAGCACGGTCTCCTCATCAGCAAATTTAGGAGGATTTCTATTGAATTGAAAAGACACCAAAAATAAACCTAGCATTAAAAGTAAGGCAGATGAATCTTTTGGTTTTTCTTTTTTTTAAATCAGGAACTGTATTTAAACTTCATGACTTCGTGACTTCATGTATACCACAAATAAAAAGCACGGATTTCCGAAACGATCGTACAGATAATTGACTTTGTTGTTGTTCCTTCTTATGAAACTGATTTTTAATTTAATTAAATTTTGATTGTTAATTTTAAAAAATTTTAAAACTTTTAAATTATAAATCACATTACTTAATATTGAATTAGCTCTAGGACATTTAACTATCGAGCTTATTATATATCTAAATTACAACGAGCATTTCCTGTATTTTAATTAAACTAGTAATTTCACTATTACATTAAAATACACTTAGCTCTTTAGACTATTATTCTAATCTCCTTTAAATTATATATATATATATATATTATTCCTTAATTGGAATTCATTTTTGAGATGAGCATTATATATTAATTTATTTTTATTTTTTTAGCAAATTTTCACAAGAATTTTCGAGAGGGTTCCAACAACTCTAGGATAGGAATGCTGAGTCTCTTAACTGTATCTTCAGTAATTACTGCCTTCCATAGTTGTCGTTATCTCACCACGTTTTGGCCAACTAATCCTCTAACCAGATTTGAGTAGGATTGAAACTGCTATCTTCAGACAATGCTTATCTGGAACTGTAGAGATTCAACGCCTCTACCAATGCGCCATGGACCCTGAAGGTAATTACTGAAAAATTGCCGCCATCTTTGTTTAATTCAAACAGAAAATTACCTCCCTGTTGGACTCTCCTGTCTTTTATGATCGTTTTCATTAAATTCTATTTTTTTATTGTGTTTAATAAAAAAAAATTTCTACCTTATCAATTTTCGTAATTTTTTGGATATAATTGTTTTTAAAAATCCAAGGAATACGTAAGTACCATTGTTTTCATGTGAAATTCAGTTTTACAATTTCCGAAATTTCGTCCCAATAGTATAGAAGCACTGTAATTTGTATAATAATTATGCAGTAAGCGATACTAATATTTTTTTATGCATAACTACATGCAATATTGTTACATTATTACTGTCTTGATGGTTTGGCCAACTAATCCTCTGGCCGGCTTTGAATAGGATTGAAACTGCTATCTTCAGAAAATACACATCTACAGATTCAATGCTTCTACCAATGCGCCATGGACCGTAAAGGTAATTGCTGAGGATACAATTAAGAGACTCAGCATACCTATCCTGTCGCGGGAAAGAAAGAGGAGTATTTGGCCGAAACCTGGTGAAACAACAACAAGGATGAGGATAATAGTCTGTAAATAAAACTAAGCACTTTTTACCGTTTCGTTTTTTTTACTCGTACTATTTCCAAATGAACTAATTTAACATTTATTTTTCTTTAAGTTGGATGGAAATGAAATGGAAATGAAAAGGAAATGAAAAGGAAATGAAATGAAATGAAAAAATGAAAATGAAATGAAATGAAATGAAAAGGAAATGAAATGAAAATGAAAAAATGAAAAGGAAATGAAAAGGAAATGAAATGAAAATGAAAAAATGGAAATGAAATGAAAAGGAAATGAAAAGGAAATGAAATAAAATGAAAATGAAAAGAAAAGGAAATGAAAATGAAATGAAAAAATGAAAATGAAATGAAAAGGAAATGAAATGAAAATGAAAATGAAAAAATGAAAATGAAAATGAGATGAAATGAAAGGAAAATGAAATGAAATGAAAAAATGAAATGAAATGAAAAGGAAATGAAAATAAAATGAAAATAAAATGAAATGAAAAGGAAATGAAATGAAATGAAAAAATGAAAATGAAATGAAAAGAAAAAAATGAAAATGAAAATGAAATGAAATGAAAAAATGAAAATAAAATGAAAATGAAATGAAATAAAAAAAATGAAGAAAAAAAATGAAAATAAAATGAAATGAAAATAAAATGAAATGAAAATAAAATGAAATGAAAAAATAGAAATGAAATGGAAATGAAATTAAAATGGAAATGAAAATAAAATGAAATGAAAATACCATGAAATGAAAATGAAATGAAATAAAAAAAATGAAAAAAAAATGAAAATAAAATGAAAATGAAATGAAATAAAAAAAATGAAAAAAAAATGAAAATAAAATGAAATGAAAATGAAATGAAAAAATGGAAATGAAAATAAAATGAAATGAAATGAAAATGAAATGAAAATAAAATGAAATGAAATGAAAAAGTGAAACTGAAATGAAAATGGAAATAAAATGAAATGAAAATAAAATGAAATGAAAATAAAATGAAATGAAAAAATGAAAATGAAATTAAAATGAAATGAAAATAAAATGAAATGAAAATAAAATGAAATGAAAATGAAATGAAATAAAAAAAATGAAAAAAAATGAAAATAAAATGAAAATGAAATGAAATAAAAAAAATGAAAATAAAATGAAATGAAAAAATGGAAATGAAAATAAAATGAAATGAAAATAAAATGAAAATAAAATGAAATGAAAAAATGAAAATGAAATGAAATTGAAATTAAAATGAAATGAAATGAAATGAAAATAAAATGAAATGAAAATGAAATGAGGAAATAAACTAATGCAAAAAAAATCTAATTTTTATTCTGTTAACATTTATGTATTTTTAAGTTTGGTGAAAATGAAATGAGTAAAAAGAAAAGCGTTAATCAAGGTGAGTAGCAGTAAGTTAAAAAAGGGTCAGAGATTTGGCGATGAATTTCTTCGTATGTGTGGAATACATTCAGCAGTTGCGGTTCAATTCTGGGAGAAAGGGTTAAATTGGAATCAACTTGTACAGGGTGGAACGATAAAATTGTCGCTCTAAAGCAAACAACACTACAGCTTTATTTTAAAACTTTTATTGAAAAAATCAATTCAGTTAACTTGATTATGTAGTAAAGCTGACATTTATTCAATGTAGCCGCCTTCGGCCTCAATCACTACTTTGATACAGGTCCAGAACTGGGAGGATGCCTTTTCCATAAGTGCTGGCAAGAGTTCAGTGAATACTCGGCGGATGGTGGCGATTAGGTTGGTTTTGGTGTTGTGGGAGGTCAGGTTGGTGATGTTCTTGACATATGATGAAACGAAGTAGTTCAGCCACATCCAGAGTCTGCCAGCAGCCACCTGATTGCAGCAGGGGATCATCACACTCTTCAACACATCCAGGTACACTTTTGTGTTGACTTTCAAGCCGACTTCCAAGATGTGAGGTGGCATGATGTGGCCCTCACTTGAAGCCACACCAAAGGCCATAACCATTGGGGGCGGGCATCCGATGCATTGAGCTGTGCCCTCAAGCATTGAATCATCCGAATTTGCATTTTGAGGGTGCTGGCAATGGTCCTGTTGTCATAACTTGGATTGGTAGCGAACATGAGTTGCATAGGACCACATCTCCGATCTCGCTCGTTGAACATTGTGTCACTTTCAGACCTGATAGGAGGCTCCTATCGCTCTTGGGATTTGTAACTGGCCAACTAGTAGATGCAAAAAAAAAACGCTTTTCATCAAATGGAAATGGAATCGGGTCTTTTCTAATGCGACAATTTTATCGTTCCATCCTGTAACTAATATTAATGTTTATCTACATCATCCCCACTATGAATGAAGCACCTTATTATTTGAAATAGTCCAACTCTGAATGTTATAACAAAGTATAAAATATCGATCAGGATTAAATATTAAAATCAATCAGAAATAAGATTTTCATTTTGGGTGTATCTGACTCATTAGATAAAGCTCACGATAATCTGTTACACTTGATAAAGTTGTAACAATATTTCTTCTGTACGACAATCGATTAATGTCATAGTGCTTTTTGTTTTAATCGCCCCTGACAAGGCATAGAGCCATTTAGTGTAAGCAACTAAAAAAAAATACTACTTTGAAATCAAAATTTTTAAATAAAATAAAAACAAGTTGCGCATCATCAAAACACATGGTGATTCTATGAATTTGTGACTGATTGATTGGACTATTTAAAAAAAAAAATAAAAAGGCACATTATTCATGGGGAAGTGATTTTAAAGCAGTGTGAAAACATCTACATTGGGTAAATGCATGATTATTTGGTTTGATGGTTTTGTTTTTTACGTCATATTAACCCTTTTCAAATTATTTAATGTCGAATCAAGTAATTTAGGAAAAAGTTTTTATGCTTCAAGTTCTTTGTATCTTGAAATATTTATTCAGAGTGTTTGGTTTGGTTGTTTTGTAGAAAGTAAAATTGTTTTTGTTTTTTACTTTGCAGAACATGATTGAGTTTTAGAAAGAGTTTTTATGCTTCCAGTTCTTTATATTTTCCAATATTTATTCATGTTTGGTTTGATTGTTTCTCGTTTTTGACTTTGCAGAACATGATTGAGTTTTACAAAAATAAAAAAAATAACCTCAATATTAAATATTGATTTTAAACTACCAATACAACTAAAATCTATAGATCCCTCCCCCACACAAGTGTATCTTTATGCTTGAGAAATTTAACGTGTTTTTTTACGGTGAGCGTGCAAAAACATCTTTATAGTTAGGTGCTCGTCTGAACTCCAATCTCTGGTCCCCAGTTAAATATTAAGATATTTCTAAAGAATCAGGTATTTGCTATCAACACCTTTTTTGAAGTCTTGGTTTTGTTTATACAGTATATGAATGCTCAATTATGAAATGTGATAATTTTGTAGCTTACTTTTTAAGTCATCTCTTTTTGGCTTAAAACTTATTGGTATATGAAAATTTACTGAGTTATACGAATCCAGTAAAACTCAGTACATTACAAACAAGTCTCTCTCTCTCTCTCGATATATATAAGTTATAAAATATATATGGCGATTAAGCTTAATCGCCATATATATTTTATAACTTACTAACTAGCTCTACCTACGTATTAAGCACTTTTGAAGTAAATACTTGAAGTTTACGCATAGATTTATACTTTCGTATATTAATTTTATGTGAGTAAATGAGGTATATATATATATATTTCTTTTATTAGGGGTAAACAGTTACATATGGTCGCTACAAATAGCCATCTGTTTCAGTCACAGAGACTTCATCAGGCGACCTCTCTGTGACTGAAACAGATGGCTATTTGTAGTGACCATAAGTAACTGTTTACCCCTAATAAAAGAAATATTCCGCTCTTTTTATTGAGCACTATTTAACAACCTCGTTTTCTTCATTAGTTTTGACTTTTTAGCACATCTGAATCCATATATATATATATATATATATATATATATATAACATTGGATAAACGAAAATATTTTATTAAAAGAGCAAAAAATTCGATTCAATTTCTTTCTTTTTTTAAAGTAGAAATATTTCTGTTTTAATTGGACCACGAGGTAATTGTAGCAGAATCGGAAATTTAGTATGGAATCAATACTTGTATCAGAATTGGGAAAAATATTGGGATGGTCCCATCACTAGTGTGTGTGTGCGCATGCGTGTATAGAGAGATGAACTATGTAATGGTTAAAATTGCCTGATATGCATTGGCCCAAAGATGGAGATGTTTTTCCATTTTTTTTAAAGCATTAATTTATGTGAGAGGAGTGGTTAAAGGCAAAAAAAAAAAAAGTGAAGCATTTTTTTTTTGTTTATTTTGTTAGTATCATCGTGCACTCGGCACTCACTATTCAGGTCTTGGTGAGACGATTTGGTGGAAAGAAATTCAAGTCCTTTGGTCTTGTGGGTCGAATTGGCGCCTAGACGAAAAGACACTGGAGCCCTTAAGCAACAGCAGACAAAAATCCTCAATTAAGCGGCTGTGGTCGCTCGAAGGACATAAAGGTTACATTTATTGAACAATTCAAATAATACAGCAAAAATATTTAAAAAATAGCAAAAACAAGACAACACAAAAAGAATAAAAAAGAAACAAAGAAACAAAAATACAAATAAAGACAAGAGAAGTCGTTAAATCTAGGAAAAAATATTCTAGCAAACATTCTACAACAAAAATGTATCAGAAACCTTTCTACCGGTCTGTAAAATCCATTCCATCAAACATTCTTCCGAAAATCATTTTTAAACATTCCATCAAACATTCTTCTGAAAATCAATTTCAAACATTCTATTAAACGTTCTACAAAAAGCAAACATTCTATCACACATTCTAACAGATTTTATTCTATTAAAAAACATTCCATTCTATTAAAAACATTCCATAAAATCATTTTGAAAAAACATTTCATAAAAACATTCTATAAATTTTTTTAAACATTCCATCAAAACATTCTACTAAAAAATATCAAGCATTCTATTCTATTAAAAAATATTCCATCAAGCAGTCTATAAACGGTTTAACATTCTACTAAAAATATCAAACATTTTACACAAACAATAAAAAAATTCTACTTTTATAAAAAAAAATCAGTTGAGTAGTTGTCTGTGTGTATGTGTGTTCGCATGTCTAGTTTAAAGTAAAAAAAAAAAACCAAAAACTACAAAACAAACACTCACAAAGTTGGTATTTTCTTGATCGGCATTGCCCTGGATAATTAATATCTAAAATTAAAAAATAATTATTCATTCTTTGGGGGTGAACGGGGCCAGGTTTCATCAGAGAGGGTCGGTTTGACAGTCATTTCTAATGTTATTCTATTACATAAAGGAGAGATAAATAACTTTCAGTACTTTAAAAGAAGAAAGAGGAATGGGCAGAGGTGTGAGGAGAAAAGATGTGGGAAAACCAAGAAGGAGAGAAAGGTAGAGAAACATAGAAAGATAAAAGTTTTAATATGAACATGTCACACACAGTTAAGTTAGTCTATAAAAATCGGTTCTATCAAATATCATATCCAACCTTCTAAAAAACGCTTTCAGACATTCTACCAAGAGCATTTAAAAGTATCACACCAAACATTCTACCAAAAATATCAAACAGTAGACATAAAATACAGTTCAATTTGAAATTTAGGTTCTCCTCAAATAAAGTCGACAAAAATTTTTTTTTACTGTAATGATGTTGAAAAGAAAAAAAAGTAAATCAATTCTTTTTTTATTTATATATATATATATAAAGGGGTTACCATATATCAAGGCTTGGAGGCCACTCGAGGATAAGGGTTACTGTGTGCATTGTAGTCATTGGGACAGTAGCGTAGTAATCATTTCTGGTGGAAATTTGGTATAATCAAATTATTTACGAAGACGGTTCAACAAAAACTTGTTTACATTGGACTTGAAGACAACAGTATTGCAGCCAGCTGGAAAGCAGACCTGTGGAATAGAGTTCTAGAGGCGAGCAGGTGGAATTCACGTTTAGGTTTAGGCACGGATAAAGAGTGGGGGACAGGTTGCTCTGAGCAGCTTCTACCCAGATGTGGCAACAGTACTCCATCCTAGGACGTACTTGGCTCTTATACAGGTAAAAAATTGCATGAGCAGTGAGATATCTACTGGAGCAGTAGAATGATCTTACTATTTTTCCAGCGACCTTGGCAACAGATTTGATGCATATTTTTTTTTTTTTTGTATTACATTTTCACCCCAAACAAGGCACATTGCCACTTTGGTGTAGGGGGCTACTATCAGGGGCAGCAACTACTGGGGCACTATGTTGGGATTTGGGCAACAAGATGTCGGTCCACCTTGCACTTGAACTTCTGCATGTCAGTACAGTTAGGGAAGCAGGAACCTGGAATGGAATTCCAGAGTCTAGCGGTTCTGGGGAAGAAACTACTAGATTAGAAAGATCTTTTACATCTAGGGATCTCTACAGTGTGGGGGTGGGATTTAGCTGCCTGTCGGGTTTGTCGAGGGTGTCTACGTCGTGGGGGAACAAGTGTCTGCAGTTCGTCAGAGCATTCACCATTAAAATACTTGTAGAACAGGCAGAGGGATGCAACGTTTTGTCGATGGGACAGAGGCTGAAGCTTAGATGCCAGTTCAGGGCCTATCAGATTGGCGACTCTTTTTTGAACCTTGTCTAGGAGCGAGAGACTAGTAGCAGATGCACCAGCCCAAAATGTGACAACAATACTCCATACATGGGCTAATGGTGGCCTTATAGAGGTACAGGATACTTTCAGGTGTCAGTAGTTTTCTAGCACGGTAGAGAGAGCCTACCTTTTTCGCATATGCTCCATTTCAGATCAGGAGTGAAGGTCAGACCAAGGAGCTTGTCTAAACATGGAGCGTCCTCAAGGCGAGAGTTGTTAATTTATGTAGGGGCCAGATGTGGATCAGAGATATTATAATGGAAACAGAGAGGCTTGGTTTTAGATGCACTAAAATTAACCAACCACCCTCCCCCATTGCACCACATGGCCAAGATCAGAGGAGAGAGAATCAGAGAGATCTTGGCCATTTCCAGCCTTTGAAGTGCTGCCATAGATGGTAGTGTCACCTGCATTAATGTCTACGAATGATTTAAGGACGTGATTTGAGAGATTGATGATGAAAATCAGGAAGAGAGTTGGGCCGAGGATGGAACCCCGAGGAATGACAGCATTAATACTGTGAGCTTCTTATTTCTGCCCATCAACCATTACTCTTATAAACCTATCAAAGAGAAATGATTTAATACTTGAGAAGACATTTCTAGTTATACCGTAGCTGGAAATCTTGTGAAGTAGGTCTTTATGCCAAACCTTATCAAAGGCCTTTCATATGCCAAGAGCAATTGCCCTAGAAAGGAAGCCTTTGTCGAGAGATTCGCAAATCCAATGAGGTATTACTGTTAGTAGACCAGCTGTAGGTCTAGTAGAACAAAAACCATGTTGAACGCCACAGAGTAGGTTGTTTCTGTTGAGGTGGTTGACCATTTCTCTAACGCAGATTCCAGTAAGTTACTTATGACGCACAGGAGAGTGATTGGTCTGTACTGAGAGGGAGATGACCGATACCCCTGAACGTTTAAATATGGGGCAGACTGATGAGGTTTTCCAAGGTGTTGGCAAGCATTTCTCCTTAAGACAACATTTAAACAGCTTTGTAAGTATGGGGGCTAGTTCTGGTTGGAGCTTTTTGAGTACTATAATAGGAATGCCGTCGAGGCCAGTTGCTTTACTGGGATCAAGATTTTTGATAAGCTTCGCAACATCATGCACAGTTATTTGTTTGTCGCATAATGTGTTTTCAAACACAAGAGGAAATATAGGAGAGGGGGGGAGGCAGGTCTAATCGGGTAAGGTAGAATTTGCTGCAAAGTTCCTGGCAAAGAGTTTGGCTTTGTCAAATGCTGATAAGATCATCTCAGGTCCATTGATGATGGTTGGGATAGAGGACATGCTTTGATTCAGGACCTTGTTTGTTATTTGCCAAAACTGGTGGGAACCAAGCTGCTGCTCAGCTACTTTGGACTTGACAGACTGAGAATACAACTTTCTCGCATTCATTGCTGGCAGTCCTAAAGGCGGCTTTAGTTCCAGTTCATCTATTTTGATGCAAGCAGTGGAAAGAGTGGTTTCTGTGCGCAATGGCAGCCGCACATTCTGGAGAGAACGATGGCTGGCTGTTAGGTTTTTGCATTTTTTAGATGGTATGAAGTGATCTACATTGACAATTAACCATTCAATCAGGTCTGATACTATAGAGGACACGTTCATTTTAAACATGGAGCACAGAGGAATATCTGATAGAAATGTATGGAAGCTATCTCAGTCAAATATAGAGCATCGATATACTGTACAATGTAGAAGTATATCTGAGGACTTATTACGTTTTGTTTTTATTTTAACTGAGACAACCGAGTTTTTTTAATTTTTGTTTTTTTACATGGAGGACACCACTTATCAAGGCCCGGAGGCCACTCAGGGATAAGGGTTATTGCATGTACAGTAATCAATGAGATAGTATTGTAGTAATCATTAGTATTGGTGGTTTGATAGAGTGTCTTACTTAAGAGGGCGGTTTGTCAGGAATTTGTTTATGTTGGACTTGAAGACATCCAAGTTGTAGTCAGGTGGGAAACAGGCAAATGGAAGAGTTCCACAGTCGTGCATTTCTGAGAAAGAAACTCTGCTCATGGAATCTACGTTTGGATTTAGGCATAGATAAAGAGAGGGAAAAATTATTGACAGTGGTTTCAGCTAGACGAGTGTTTTTCCTGAAAGATTGGTGAGGGGGGACGAGAGATTGGAGCTCAGACGAGCACTTGCTATGGAAGTAACAATAAAACAAAGACAGGCTCGCTACGTCTCTTCTGTGGGAGATAGGCTGCAGAGAAGAGGAAAGTGCATCCCCCACTAAGCTACGAAGCCTATTTTGTACTCTGTCAAGGCAGGATAGGCTGTTTTTTGCAGCTCCTGCCCAGATGTGGCAGCAGTACTCTATCCTTGGACGTACTTGGCTTTTATACAGATAGAGAATGGCATCAGTAGTGAGATATTTTCTGGAGCGGTAGAAGGATCCCACCATTTTCCCAGCATCCTTGGCAACAGACCTGATGTACATGTTCCATTTCAGATCAGGAGTAAAGGTCAAACCCAAAAGCTTGTCAAAATATGGAGCCTCCCCAGTAGAGACTTGCATACTGACCGTCAGTATCACTGTACCCCCACCATGTTTGTTTTTATTCATTATAAAGCTTTCACATACCCGACTAACTTCCTCATCAATATTCGGTGATGGTATAGAGTCCCTCGACTGGCTTTGCGTCACGCTGGCCCTTTCAATTTCCTCGTCTGGCGTGTCAGCTTCACGAATGAAATTAGAAGGTACCAGCCCTTTTTTGCCTTTGACCTCCCCAATGAAAAATCCATCGTCATCCATATCCCCGTAGATAATCACTTGGTCACCCATCTTGAATGCGAGCTCCGCCTGGTGACAGAATAAAAAAAAGAAAAAAAAATTTAACGCCAATACATAGTTGAAGCAAAATTGTTTTGTATTATTAAAAGAATTGGTAATGTTTACGCATTTATTTTTTATGTTTGAATGTGCGTTTTGAAGCATGACATGAATTGACTAAAAGTAATGACGCTTCTACACTATCAGAACGAAATCTTTTAGTCACTAAATCGAGTTTTCAGATGAAAAAAAAACAAAAAAAACAAAAAAACAATGGCTTCTACTTATTTTTTAGTCAATTCTAATAAATTATAACGATAGCTTCCAAATTATGCAGCCGAAATTACCTGAATATTACTGAATTATTTAAAAACAAACGACTTTAATTGTGTTAGCAGATGAAAAATTGTCGCAATCTTGTTTAAATCAAAACGGAAAATTACCTCACTTTTGAACTCTCCTGTGTTTTATGATCATTTTCATAAAATTCTATTTTTTATTTTCTTTGATAAAAAATTTTTCATAATGTTTGGATATAATCATCTGAAAAATACGAGGAATATGTAGATACCATTGTTGTCATGTGAAATTCAGTTTTACCATTTCCGAAATTTTGTCCCAATAGTGTGGAAGCGCCGATTTTTCTGTTTTTTTTTTTAATTTTTTAATTAGGTTAAATTTTAAATAAGGACCTAATTATATCAAGACAGTTTATAGTGTAGGTGTAATTAGGTTCTTATATGAAATGGAATTATTTTTTGGTGATCATATCTCCAGTGTATATTATAGTTTTACACAACTATAGCGTACAGTATTACGATTTCCAAAATTTCGTCCCAATAGTGTAGAAGCGCCGATTTTTCTGTTTTTTTTTTTTTAATTAGGTTAAATTTTAAATAAGGACCTAATTATATCAAGAGAGTTTATAGTGCAGGTGTAATTAGGTTCTTATATGAAATTGAATTATTTTTTGGTGATCATATCTCCAGTGTATATTATGGTTTTACACATATACACAACTACAGCGTACAATATTACAATTTCCCAAATTTCGTCCCAATAGTGTAGAAGCGTCAAACTGATACTACTGTATATGGACCAATTAAAAGTTATTGCATATTGTCCTATCAAATTCTTTACGGTGGGGCATTAGAATACGTCGACTGCCCCCTGCAGAGGGTAAAAGTCCCCCAATGGGGGTCCTGGATATGACCTTAAACCATATCCAGCTTGTGGGCTTTGGGGAGTGTGGAGCCACCTTTTAATTACTATTGCTCCCAGGTCCACTCTGACCCGGAGTGGTAGTACCTGCTAGGGTCCCAACTATGGGTTAAATAGAAACCTACGTGAAAACAAATATATTCTATTAAAAAGATTTTTCTTCAAAATCTTTGGATTCGGCATTAAATAACCCGAAAAGGGTTGATATGCCGTAAAACAAAAACAACCAACCAACCAACCATATTTCTTTACGCATCACATTGAAAATATATACCAAGTACATTTCAAACTTTACAGTATCGTTTGTTTATTAAATTGTTAGGTGAAAGTACAAAATAGTAACAAAACACTTCTCAGTTAAGAATGGCTTTCTAAATAATAACATTATTTCAGCACAGTATCTTATCTGCATAAGCGGCGCTTCTACAGTATCAAAACAAAATTTTGGAAATTGTAAAACTGAATTTCACGTGAAAACAATAGAATCTTTGTATTCCTTGTATTCTTAAGATGACTATATCCAAAAATTACGAAAATCCATGAGATAAAAAATCATTTATTAAAGAATGAACCTTTTAGTAAACAAGAGTTGTCTCCCCCTCCCCGGACACAGAGACATCTATGTATTCTCCGTATTTTAAGATGATTATATCCAAAAATTAGGAAAATCGATAAGGTAGAAAATTATTTATTAAAGAAAATAGAAATATAATTTGAGTAAAATGATCGTATTTGCTTATGCAAGACACCGGAGAGTTAGAAAGGGAGGTAATTTTTTTTGTTTCGATTTATTTCATAAAAAAGAGCCATAATTTATCACCACCAACGCGATTAAAGTTTTTTTTTTTTTAATAATTCAGTAATATTCAGGTAATTTCGACTGCATAATTTGGTAGTTAAAATTGTAATTTATTAGAATTGACAAAAAATATCAGTAGAAACCATTGTTTTTTATCTGAAAACTCCATTTATCGACTACAAAAATTTGTTCTGATAGTGTAGAAGTGCCGTTTAAGCACCTGTAATTTATATATATTATTCCTCAATTGGAATTTATTTTGAGATGAGCATTATATGTTAATTCTAATTTTATTATTTCAGACTATTAGTCTCATCTTTATTAGTTGTTGTTTTTTTTGTTTTAATCTTTTTATTGGTTCACAACGTTTCGGCCAACTTCCTCTGGCCTTCGTCAGGTGGTAACCGCGACAGATAGGAACTTCGAATCTCCTAATTGCATTCTCAGCCATCACTGCCATCCGTAGTTGTTGTCGTCTCACCACATTTTTGACCAATTACCTCTGGCACGCACGCTTTGGGTGGGATTGAAACCGCTATCTTCAGACAATGTTCATCAGGATGAGACTAATAGTCCAAAATAATAAAAATAGAGTTAACACCTGTAATTTGTCTAGAGATTATTATACAAGTGAATATTTCATGTTATACTTACTTCCGAATCGACATTGGGTGAAAGCTCCTGGGGGTCATAGTCATAAAGTGCAACCATGTGTTTCCCTGGACCAAGCTGGTCAGAGGCAACAGGCAGGCCAGAACTCATATACAGTGAGTTGGAGGGAAAGTTTTCTTTGGCTGGGATGGGTAAAAAAAAAAAATAAATAAAATTAACGATAATAAACGTTTTTTAGAGGCGGCAAACTTTAAATTAAAATAAACCACAAAAAAAAATATGTTGGTTATAGTCAGCTAAAATACTTCCTAATTTCCGGCGTAGTGCTGTTACACTGTCTAAGTCGAGTTGACATGCTAGTATATATATATATATATATATGTATAGGTGTATAAAAAGCAAAAAATAAGGGTAAAAAATTATGAACGTGTTTGGAAAAACAAAAACAATAAAACACAGCCAAAAACGAAAAAAAGAAAGAAAAAAACCCGTTCGTTTCGGTTAAGTCCATGGTATGTTTCACCAAGTAGAAAACATAGAGAGAAACGGAACGTTAAAATTCCATTCCAGTTTTTTAAGCAACTACAAAACGAATAATAAAACAAAATAATAAACGTTTTTTAGAGGCGGCAAACTTTAAATTAAAATAAACCACACAAAAAATATGTTGGTTATAGTCAGCTAAAGTACTTCCTAATTTCTGGCGTAGTGCTGTTACACGAATGACTCTGTCTAAGTCGAGTTGACATGCTAGTATATATATATATATATATATGTATAGGTGTATATACATATATGTAAAAAGCAAAAAATAAGGGTAAAAAATTATGAACGTGTTTGGAAAAACAAAAACAATAAAACACAGCCAAAAACGAAAAAAAGAAAGAAAAAAAACCCGTTCGTTTCGGTTAAGTCCATGGTATGTTTCACCAAGTAGAAAACATAGAGAGAAACGGAACGTTAAAATTCCATTCCAGTTTTTTAAGCAACTACAAAACGAATAATAAAACAAAATAATAAACGTTTTTTAGAGGCGGCAAACTTTAAATTAAAATAAACCACACAAAAAATGTTGGTTATAGTCAGCTAAGGTACTTCCTAATTTCCGGCGTAGTGCTGTTACACGAATGACTCTGTCTAAGTCAGGTTGACATGCTAGTATATATATGCGTATAGGTGTATATACATATATGTATGTTCATTTAATTAAAATGTGGCGCGCGTCTGCGGATGAAACGTCAGAAATTGACAAGCTAAACGGGATGTTAAACTTTTTATAAAGATCGGAAAAACCAAAACAAAAAAAAAACAGCAAACAAATGTCAAACCGGTTTAAAAAAGAAATCAGAAAAATAAAAAGCAAAAATAAGGGTAAAAAATTATGTTTGGAAAAACAAAAACAATAAAACACAGCGAAAAACAAAAAAAAAAAGAAAGAAAAAAGCATAAATAACCCGTTCATTTCGGTTAAGTCCATGGTATGCTTCACCAAGTAGAAAGCATAGAAAGAAACGGAACGTTAAAATTCCATTCCAGTTTTTTAAGCAACTACAAAACATTGAATAAAACGGAAATGATGTTTTAAATGTTAATTTTATAAAAAAAAGAAATGGAAAGAATTTTTTTTTATTGTAAAAATGTTGGGGAAAAAATAATAATCAAGCAACGTAAAATTAAGCGTGGGATAAGAATTAATGTTTGTGGGAATGTCGCTATTGGTTAATTTCGTGGTGCGTTTCACCCAATAGGAAGCATAAACCAGAAACGTATGGTAAAAATTAATTCCAAGTTTTTTAAGCAACTACGAAGTACAGATAACTGAAACCGGTGTTTCTTCATAACTGTCCCTTGTGAACGATCCCGCAATGGTGTAAGTGGTGATGGGAGTAGAAGGAATTATATAAAGAGAAGAGATTTTACTACTTCCATTGATTTTAACCGATTTTGGCAGTAAACTCTCAGCAGAAAACATATAGGAATCTACGATTATTGAGGAAGTGGAAAGGTAATATGCCTATAACACACCTCAGATATTGTGCTGCAGTTTGTGCATATTACATTTGCATGAAATGTCTTGAATTTTAATCCTAAGCAATGTGGGTTTATTGTTGTTATGATTATTTTTTTTTAATGAGTAATGAATTTGTATTTGTATGAATAAAATGTTATTTAAAGTGTTAATTAAAGTCAAGTAAATGAAAAAAATGGAAGAACTATTTTTTCAAATTAACAGAACAACATTAAGAAGTTATGTCGTCCAAAATAAAAAAGAAAGAAAGAGAAAATACGCTGTAATGGTTGTGTGTGTGTGTGTGTGCGATGTGAAGTGTGAAGTAGTAGTACGAACACTTCCATAACATAAATATCGATGTCTGGCTTGTTGCTAAGCAATGACCTGGAAAAATGTCCGGTCATTTTCATTTGTACAATAATACATAGCCAGTACTGTTGCTGATACTTGTTGGAAACATTTTGATACCAAAACCTTAAAACACTGCAAGGCACACCAAGTATCTTTGTGTGAAATTTCATAAAAATCGGCCCCGTCGTTTTTGAGTCTATAACGAACGAACTCACACACACACACAGACAAAGTTGCATTCATATAATTGTAGATATATACTTTTTAAAATTACATTTTCACCCCAAATAAGGCACAGTGCCATTTTGATGTAGGAGGCTACTATCAGGGACATAAGTTGCAGGGATACTAGGTAGGGAGTTGAGCAGCAAGATGTCTGTTCACATTGCACTATAACTTCTGCATGTCAGTACAGTTGGGGAAGCAGGAACCTGGAAGGGAATTCCAAAGTTGAGGAGTTCTGGGGGGAGCCTTTTAGAGTAGCAGGCCTTCTTACATCTAGGGATCTCTACTGTGTAGGGGTGGGATTTTGCTGCTTGTCGGGTGTGTCGGGGGGGGGGTATTTACGTCGAAGGGGTACAAGAGTTTGTAGTTCGTCGGAGCATCCATTATTAAAATACTTGTAAAACAAGCTGAGGATGCAACATTTCGTCGATGACAGTTTGGGACCTATCAGGTTGGCGACTCTCTGTCCAGGAGTGAGAGACTAGTAGCAGATGCACCAGCCCAAATGTGACAACAATACTCCATACATAGGCGAATGGGTTGCCTTGTAAAGGTAAAGGATACTTTCAGGCAACTTTCTAGCACGGTAGAGAGAGCCCACCTTCTTTGCAGCAGCCTTTGCAATACTCTCAATGTATCTGTTCCAGCTCATAGTCGAGGAGTCTGAATGTAGTACTTTCAGGTAATGTATCTTTAGCCATAGCTATTGGTGGTTGGTAAGGTTTCTTGTGATTATTAAAGAAAACGAGCTTAGTCTTGGCAGCATTGAACGTTACCATCCATTTTAGACCCTATTCCACGACAGACTGAAGATCTTCCTCTAGGTTGGTTGGGTGTTTTTGTTTTACGGCATATCAACCTTTTTCAGGTTATTTAATGCCGAATCTAGTCATTTTGAGGAACGATTTTTAATGGAGTATATTTGTTTTTTTAAGTCGGATTCTATTTAACCCATAGTTGGGACCCTAACAGGTACTACCACTCCGGGTCAGAGTGGGCCTGGGAGCAATGGCAATTAAAGGGTGGCTCCACACTTCCCAAAGCCCGCAAGGTGGGGCCTTGCCATCGGATATAGTTTTAGGTCATATCCAGGACCGCTTCCTCTAGGGTTTTCCCCATTGCGTTGGATATGTGTTCGTTCGTTTTCCCCCTCGTGCCTGTTATAGAGTGTTATTTGTTATAAAATTTCAAATAAAATAAATACATTTACTTTTTTAAGCCTGCGTTATTTTTAAATTACACTTAAAAATAACGATGCCTCTAAAATTTTTATCGACCAATAACACATGTAGATTTGCGTCAATAAAGTCTATTAAAATATATAGAGTACTATTGCCACATTCTTTCATACCATGACAGGGTACAAAACCGTCTATGCAATCTAGTGGCGAAGGATCTTTTCGCCTTCCTGCTTCCTTTAGACAATGCGAGTCGTTATTTCCATGGCAGGTGCTCGTCTGAACTCCAATCTCTGGTCCCCCCTCGCCAAGAAGGTCGGAGGTAACATCGGTTGAAATGTTAAGAAAATAACACCTAAGATGAGAACAGTAAATAAATATTTGTAGGAGGTGATCACTTTTGGATACAACAATAATATTGTATTAATATTTAAATATTGACATAATAATTCACTGAAAGATTTAAAAAAAAAAAAGATGCTCGTCTGAACTCCAAACTCCAATCTCTGGTCCCCCCTCGCCAATCTTTCACGAAAAACACCCGTCTAGCTGAATCCACTGCCGAAAAATTTCCCCCACTCTATATCTGTGCCTAAATCAAAACGCGGATTCCATGAACAAAGCTTCTTTCTTAGAACTGCACGCCTGTGGAACTCTGTTCCGTCTGCCTGCTTCCCTCCGGACTACAACTTGGATGTCTTCAAGTCCAATGTTAACAAATTCCTAATGAACCGCCCCCTTAATTAAACACTGCATCAAATCTCCACACTAACGTAATGTACTTGCAATAACCCTTATCCCTGAGTGGCTTCCGGGCCTTGATAAGTGGTGATCACTGTGTAAAAAAAAAAAATCTCTGCTTTATAATTAATTTTATGGCAAGTGCTTGACTGAGCTTCAATCTATGGTACACCCCCCCCCTGCAAAACATTCACAATAAACACCAGTCTAGCTAAAACCACTGTCAACAAATTCCCCCACTCTTTCTGTGCCTAAAACTAAACAAAAATTCCATGAGCAGAGTTTCTATCCTAGAACTATCCGACTGTGGAACACAATATCATGGAGCTGCTTCCCGGATGACTATACCATACTCATGTTCAAATCTAATGTAAGTTCCTGTTGAGCCGTCCTCTTAAATAATCAATTCCATACAAGTATTTAGTTTAGATCAGTGATTGAAAAGGAGGCTTTTGCAATTATGTATGCCATCTAGTAACTAAATTACTGCCTCCAGTGTGCAGACTTTGTGATTAAAAACGACTACAAGCCATTGAAATACTTAAAGTTAAATTCAAATTTGTTTAAAACATTTATTCGTTTTGATAAACAAGTAGTGTTGAGCACTACGTGAGAACTAGAAAAAAATGGCTCTGATGAGTTTTAGTTCAGCAACACCTAACAACCGTGATACAGCGGAACAGTCTGTTTTTGGATACTTAGCACTGATTGCATGACTCAGTAGAAGTGTCGACAATCGAATAGCTGGTTGCAAATTCGCTAGTTGGCGCTGAAGAGTTTTAGTCTAGCAACACTTAAGAACTGTGATACAACGGAACAGTCCATAATAAGTAAAATTGTACTTTTTCAGTTTTCGGTCTGTGTTGAAATAGTAAGAAAATTCAACAGTGGGTTCTAAAGCTCAGTGGATATCACTGTCAGATTGAATACTTGGAGGGAAATGATAACAAGTGTGCGGACCTGTTGTCTAGGATCCTGAGACGATCAAAATCGGTTAAGCTGGAACTTGGCGTCAATGATCTACAGGGTGGTCAAAAAGTCAGGTAACATTTAAAAGAAAAACGATATTAGCAATACACGTATATTTAAGTACCATACATTGAAATATAAAATGAAACAAACATGAAATATGTTTATTTTGTTAATTGTCGTCCATTTCTCTCTATCAATCGCTGGAAGCGATTAACCACTGATTGTGTAACACGTGTAATCATGTCAGCTGATATCCGCGCAATCTCCTCTTCAATAAATAACTTTAAAGACGCTATTGTATCAGGCTTCTTGCCATAAACGCTATCCTTTACATAGCCCCAAAGCCAGAAATCAGGAGGGGTAAGTTTATATATTACACTCAAATATTTAAACAAATAATATTAAACGAATAGAGATTATAATGGATCATATTGTTTTTTCTACCTTTAACATGTTACCTGACTTTTTGACCACCCTGTAGTCTCACTGGAGCATTGAAAGCAAGGAATTCGTTGCCATTAGGGACCCCCATTGAACCAATTGGTTGCAAATTCGCTAGTTGGCGCTGAAGAGTTTTAGTCTAGCAACACTTAAGAACTGTGATACAACGGAACAGTCCATAATAAGTAAAATTGTACTTTTTCAGTTTTCGGTCTGTGTTGAAATAGTAAGAAAATTCAACAGTGGGTTCTAAAGCTCAGTGGATATCACTGTCAGATTGAATACTTGGAGGGAAATGATAACAAGTGTGCGGACCTGTTGTCTAGGATCCTGAGACGATCAAAATCGGTTAAGCTGGAACTTGGCGTCAATGATCTACAGGGTGGTCAAAAAGTCAGGTAACATTTAAAAGAAAAACGATATTAGCAATACACGTATATTTAAGTACCATACATTGAAATATAAAATGAAACAAACATGAAATATGTTTATTTTGTTAATTGTCGTCCATTTCTCTCTATCAATCGCTGGAAGCGATTAACCACTGATTGTGTAACACGTGTAATCATGTCAGCTGATATCCGCGCAATCTCCTCTTCAATAAATAACTTTAAAGACGCTATTGTATCAGGCTTCTTGCCATAAACGCTATCCTTTACATAGCCCCAAAGCCAGAAATCAGGAGGGGTAAGTTTATATATTACACTCAAATATTTAAACAAATAATATTAAACGAATAGAGATTATAATGGATCATATTGTTTTTTCTACCTTTAACATGTTACCTGACTTTTTGACCACCCTGTAGTCTCACTGGAGCATTGAAAGCAAGGAATTCGTTGCCATTAGGGACCCCCATTGAACCAATTGGTTGCAAATTCGCTAGTTGGCGCTGAAGAGTTTTAGTCTAGCAACACTTAAGAACTGTGATACAACGGAACAGTCCATAATAAGTAAAATTGTACTTTTTCAGTTTTCGGTCTGTGTTGAAATAGTAAGAAAATTCAACAGTGGGTTCTAAAGCTCAGTGGATATCACTGTCAGATTGAATACTTGGAGGGAAATGATGACACGTGCGCTGACCTGTTGTCTCGGATCCTGGAGCACTGAAAGCAAGGAATTCGTTGCCATTGAACCGAAGAAATCAGAAGGGCTCAATCGGACAATGACATACAAAAAATTAGATTACAGACAGAGGCCGGACGATTGGCAAAATATATGATCATAGAGGGTATACTCTACGATATTTCAAGAAAAAAAAAACGAAATTAAACTGAAGATGCTAATTCCCCAGGGGTGACAATGAGAGATTTTAGAACCGTGTCACGAGTGCACTATGCCTTGTTTGGGGTGAAAATAAAATAAAAAAATTTTTTTTTTTAATTCCAACATTACTCCCCCCCACTCTATCACTCCCTAAAACTAATTTTATGGCAAGTGCTTGATTGAGCTTCAATCTATGGTACCCCCCCCCTGCAAAACATTCACAATAAATACCAGTCTAGCTAAAACCACTGTCAACAAATTCCCCCACTCTATCTGTGCCTAAAACTAAACAAAAATTCCATGAGCAGAGTTTCTATCCTAGAACGATCCAACTCTGGAACACAATACCATGGGGCTGCTTCCCGGATGACTATACCATACTCATGTTCAAATCTAATGTAAATTCCTGTTGAGCCGTCCTCTTAAATAATCAATTCCATACAAGTATTTAGTTTAGATCAGTGATTGAAAAGGAGGCTTTTGCAATTATGTATGCCATCTAGAAACTAAATTACTACCTCCAGGATGTAGACTTTGTGATTAAAAACGACTACAAGCCATTGAAATACTTAAAGTTAAATTCAAATTTATTTAAAACATTTATTCGTTTTGATAAACAAGTAGTGTTGAGCACTATGTGAGAACTAGAAAAAATGGCTCTGATGAGTTTTAGTTCAGCAACACCTAACAACCGACTCTGGAACACAATACCATGGGGCTGCTTCCCGGATGACTATAGCATATTCATGTTCAAATCTTCTTAAATAATCAAGTTCCACTATTACTGTTCATACGAGTATTTGGTTTGGATCAATTACTCACCAGGAGTACTGCTGCTGTCTCCGCTGGACGTACTGCTAGATTCTTTTAGCAGTTGTTGTACCACATCAGGATCATCGACTTTAACCTCTGTGACCATATTGCATGGGACATACCCGACTTGCCCATTACATTCTCCTTTGTAAAAACCATCGGAATCACAATCACCAAATATCTGCAATGAATACAAGTTGGGTGGAAAGAAAAAAAAAATGTTAAAATTTGGTAAATATTTAAAATAAAAGTTGATAGTAAAAATTTTTTGAATAAAAAAAAATGTTAACATTTGGTAAATATTTTAAATAAAAGTCGATAGTAAAAATTTTTTGAATAAAAAAAAATGTTAAAATTTGGTAAATATTTTAAATAAAAGTTGATAGTAAAAATTTTTTGAATAAAAAAAATGTTAAAATTTGGTAAATATTTTAAATAAAAATTTTTTGAATAAAAAAATGTTAAAATTTGGTAAATATTTTAAATAAAATTCGATAGTAAATATTTTTTGAATAAAAAAAATGTTAAAATTTGGTAAATATTTTAAATAAAAGTTGATAGTAAATATTTTTTTAATAAAAAAAATGTTAAAATTTGGTAAATATTTTAAATAAAAGTCGATAGTAAAAATTTTTTGAATAAAAAAAAATGTTAAAATTTGGTAAATATTTTAAATAAAATTCGATAGTAAATATTTTTTGAATAAAAAAAATGTTAAAATTTGGTAAATATTTTAAATAAAAGTTGATAGTAAATATTTTTTTAATAAAAAAAATGTTAAAATTTGGTAAATATTTTAAATAAAAGTCGATAGTAAAAATTTTTTGAATAAAAAAAAAATGTTAAAATTTGGCAAATATTTTAAATAAAAGTTGATAGTAAAAATTTTTTGAATAAAAAAATGTTAAAATTTGGTAAATATTTTAAATAAAAGTCGATAGTAAAAATTTTTTGAATAAAAAAAAAATGTTAAAATTTGGCAAATATTTTAAATAAAAGTTGATAGTAAAAATTTTTTGAATAAAAAAATGTTAAAATTTGGTAAATATTTTAAATAAAAGTCGATAGTAAAAATTTTTTGAATAAAAAAAAAATGTTAAAATTTGGCAAATATTTTAAATAAAAGTTGATAGTAAAAATTTTTTGAAAAAAAAAATGTTAAAATTTGGTAAATATTTTAAATAAAAGTCGATAGTAAAAATTTTTTGAATAAAAAAATGTTAAAATTTGGTAAATATTTTAAATAAAAGTCGATAGTAAAAATTTTTTGAATAAAAAAAAATGTTAAAATTTGGCAAATATTTTAAATAAAAGTTGATAGTAAAAATTTTTTGAATAAAAAAATGTTAAAATTTGGTAAATATTTTAAATAAAAGTCGATAGTAAATATTTTTTGAATAAAAAAAAAATGTTAAAATTTGGTAAATATTTTAAATAAAAGTTGATAGTAAAAATTTTTTGAATAAAAAAATGTTAAAATTTGGTAAATATTTATAAATAAAAGTCGATAGTAAAAATTTTTTGAATAAAAAAAAATGTTAAAATTTGGCAAATATTTTAAATAAAAGTTGATAGTAAAAATTTTTTGAATAAAAAAATGTTAAAATTTGGTAAATATTTAAAATAAAAGTTGATAGTAAAAATTTTTTGAATAAAAAAATGTTAAAATTTGGTAAATATTTTAAATAAAAGTCGATAGTAAAAATTTTTTGAATAAAAAAAATGTTAAAATTTGGCAAATATTTTAAATAAAAGTTGATAGTAAAAATTTTTTGAATAAAAAAAATGTTAAAATTTGGTAAATATTTTAAATAAAAGTTGATAGCAAATATTTTTTGAATAAAAAAAATGTTAAAATTTGGTAAATATTTAAAATAAAAGTTGATAGTAAAAATTTTTTGAATAAAAAAATGTTAAAATTTGGTAAATATTTAAAATAAAAGTTGATAGTAAAAATTTTTTGAATAAAAAAATGTTAAAATTTGGTAAATATTTTAAATAAAAGTCGATAGTAAAAATTTTTTGAATAAAAAAAATGTTAAAATTTGGCAAATATTTTAAATAAAAGTTGATAGTAAAAATTTTTTGAATAAAAAAAATGTTAAAATTTGGTAAATATTTTAAATAAAAGTTGATAGTAAAAATTATTTGAATAAAAAAATGTTAAAATTTGGTAAATATTTAAAATAAAAGTTGATAGTAAAAATTTTTTGAATAAAAAAATGTTAAAATTTGGTAAATATTTTAAATAAAAGTCGATAGTAAAAATTTTTTGAATAAAAAAAATGTTAAAATTTGGCAAATATTTTAAATAAAAGTTGATAGTAAAAATTTTTTGAATAAAAAAAATGTTAAAATTTGGTAAATATTTTAAATAAAAGTTGATAGCAAATATTTTTTGAATAAAAAAAATGTTAAAATTTGGTAAATATTTAAAATAAAAGTTGATAGTAAAAATTTTTTGAATAAAAAAATGTTAAAATTTGGTAAATATTTTAAATAAAAGTCGATAGCAAATATTTTTTGAATAAAAGAAAAAAATGTTAAAATTTGGTAAATATTTTAAATAAAATTCGATAGTAAATATTTTTTGAATAAAAAAAAATGTTAAAATTTGGTAAATATTTTAAATAAAATTCGATAGTAAATATTTTTTGAATAAAAAGAAAAAAAATGTTAAAATTTGGTAAATATTTTAAATAAAAGTCGATAGCAAATACTTTTTGAATAAAAAGAAAAAAAATGTTAAAATTTTGTAAATATTTTAAATAAAAGTCGATAGCAAATATTTTTTGAATAAAAAGAAAAAAAATGTTAAAATTTTGTAAATATTTTAAATAAAATTCGATATTAAAAATTTTTTGAATAAAAAGAAAAAAAAATGTTAAAATTTGGTAAATATTTTAAATAAAATTCGATATTAAAAATTTTTTGAATAAAAAGAAAAAAAATGTTAAAATTTGGTAAATATTTTAAATAAAAGTCGATAGTAAAAATTTTTTGCATAAAAAGAAAAAAATTAATTGGTTTTACGGCATATCAACCTTTTTTGGGTTATTTAATGCTAAATCCAGGTTGCATTCAATTATTTTGTAGAAGGTTTTTATTCTTCAAACATTTTGTATCTTTAATTGCTAGTTGGTCGTGTTTGGTTTGGTTGTTTTTTAGTGGATTTTATCGTTTTTGTTCCGTGCCCTGCAGAACATGAATGAGTTTTGCAATGGAAGAGGGAAAAGGGTTACAGTATTAATGCTTGGAAGATTTTAAGTTAGGAAACTAATCAGGAAGTGGGTGGGGGGGTGATAGAAAGAGAAAGGGAAAATGGAAAGAAGGAGAAAAAGGGGAAAAGGTGGGTTGTTTTTTTTTGCTTTTTGGTTTTGCAAAAAAAAAAAAAAAACAAAAGCATCAATGTTAGGTGCATTTCGTCTCAGGAAGCCAATATCTTCGGACAGCCTGATCTGAAAAAACAGTCGCGATAAGGGTAAAAATACTTCGATAAGGTTACACGTTGAGGCAGACATGTTGGGTCACGTGACACAAGCAAAAGGGGAAGTAACTAAGTTGAAACACTGTGTATAGCAGACAAAATTTATTCAGAAAACTTTTTTTGGGAAAAGGTGGGTTGTTGTTTTTGGTTTTGCAGGACATAATTAAATTTTGAAAAAGGAAGTAGAAAAAAAAAAAACATCAATGTTAGGTGCGTTTCGTCCCAGGAAGCCAATATCTTCAGACAATCTAATCTGGTAGCACGACGACTTAATATTAGCTTGAAGTTTAATTCAAGAAGATCATTTCTAGCATCACCTAAAGAGTTGAATTTAGGGTTAGGGTTAGGGTTATATAAAGATTTCTCTCTAATTTCTCATTGAACAAAGTCTTATATTTTTTAATTTATCCTATTCATTTATTAGCATTTGATTTTGAAGTTGATAAGAGTTGTTTCCCTTGCACTTTAAGACATTATCGACTTAATATTGACGTTCAAGTCTTGTTTTATTTTATTTTATTTATTTTCCATTTTCTTCCTTTGAATATTGTACCTATTTACTATGCCTCCCCACGGGACAGAGTTAGACACCAGGGTCGTTTTTTAACGTGGAGAAAAGGTACAAAAATAAAAATTGTCTCAGTCGTGAAGGATTTCTCCTCCACCGAAAGAGAACAAGAAATAGAAGTGCGGCATCTGAAGAACAGATTGTATTTATTTGCTCCCCCACCGAGCAAATTAGGCACAAGGCCGATTTTTAATGTGAGGAGTGAAGGGAGGGGGAAGGGAAAAAGGGGACCAGCTCCCGAGAGGTGGGAAATGGGAGCTGGTTAATGGTCAGGCATGTGGGGTTGCCCCCATATCTGGTCTTTGCTCGTCATAGCTAGTCATAGCTTGCAGCATCTGCCGGAACAGATGGTATTTATTTGCTCCCCCACTGAGCAAATTAGGCACAAGGCCGTTTTTAATGTGAGGTAAAAACCAGCTCCCCTAAAAGTAGGCAAAAAGGGGGCACTCTGGTTACCAAAAATAATAATTGTCCCAGTATAGAGGGTTGATATTTATTTGCTGCCCACCTCAGCAAAATGTGGCACAAGGCCGGAAAGTGGGAACCCCGCAGGCTCCCCCAAAGGAGGGGCACTCCTGCAATTTTAAAAATTGCCTGAGTAACCCCGTCGGCATTCCCCGGTCAGGGCGCCTCAGGCAGCAAGCAATAAACTTGCCCCACCGGAAAGCCCGGTGGCAAGGCCTGGGAGGGTGGACCTCCTAGGTATTACCCAGGCGATTGTCCCAGTATAGAGGGTTTCCCCTCCATTGACTGGTACAAATTATCTTAAGTGCAGCATCTGAAGAACAGATACTACACTTTGATCTTGTCCCGAGGGCCAAAATGCTGGTTATGGGGCAGCCAAACCAGCTGCCAACATTTCCCTGCTTTTTATTGAAACCAACCGAGAGCTCTTTTTAGTATCCTAGTTGTTCCCTTAAGTGCAATTGTCTGGATCTCTTTTGCACTTGGTTCACCAGGAATATTATTTAGGTAGAACTTCAGATTCTTCTTTATAAGCCCTATGGCAGCTGGTATGACTGATATCTGCCTAAGATTCCAGTTTTTTTTCATATCATACATGAGACCTTGGTATTTGGTCTGTTTCTCTCTTTCAGCTCTGTTAAGACCGCCATCATTAGGAACACTCACTTCAATCAAGGTTGCAACTCTCTCTGACTTATTCCATATAACTATGTCAGGTTTCACAGCAGCATTTTCAAGGTAGGTGGCTGTAGGGATTACATGGTCGTAATGTATGGTATATAAATCATTTCCAACTGTTTTTTCAGGTTGATGTTCCCAGGACTTGCTGCTACACTGGATGTTTAATTTTTTACAGATGATCCAGTGGAGGTACTTGCATACTCCATCATGTCTCGCTGAATGTTAGTATGAACAAAAATGTGTTATTTGTAAATGTTATTTAAATGTTTTTGTACAAATAAATACCATATATATATATGGAGCAAATTTTAATAAATTTATCAAATATCGGTTGTATAGGACGACTGCTAAATCGCGAGACCATGTTTGTTAATCTAGGCTAGAGATTGCAACACCCGGTATCTTATGAATAGGGTTAGGACAACAGCATATTCTTTCCATTGTTTTGACTCTTGAGTGTGTATCTGTTGATATCTTCCATTGGGAAACGCTGGTTAACAGGTCATGCTAGTAGACTATTAACGTTCAAGTCTTGTTTTATCAGTATGAATAAAAATGTGTTTATTTGTAAATGTTATTTAAATGTTTTTGTAAAAATAAATATTTCATTTTTTTATAACCTCGCAGTTGATTGGTTTTATTTACTCTTTTGGTTTCTTGCTTATTCATAATACTAAACAAACGCGTAGCACATATTTACTCTTTTGGTTTCTTGCTAAACAAACGCGTAATGCGTTATTCAGAATTACATATTTGTGAAACAAATATTTACAATTCAAAAGAAAAACCTGACAAACCTTTATAACTTGTCCCTCCCGGAATGGAAGTTCTGCGTCGCACGCATCCGCATTCGGAGACATGACCGCTGGGTCATAATCAAACAAAGCCACAAAAAGACGCATCGGATCCGGATCCATCACCACCCGGATCCGCCGCTGCAAATTGTCCTCAGCATCCTCGTAGTACGGATCCGAATTCAAGGCCACGACAGCATGCGACCTGGCCTTGGCTAGACTGGGAGAGCTGGACACACGGTCCGGGGTTATCATTGTCCGCCAGGGCTCAGACGGGTTTCCAGGAAACTCGTCTACAACTGGTTCTGGCTTCGGCACCGGATTATTGTTTGGCGGTCGGTAATTTTCTGCGCCCGTCGCATCCGACTTTTTACGGGTGATAATCTTGCCTTTATCTTCTGTTGATGTCTTGTGTTTTTGTAGATTGAAATCTTCGTCTTCAAGCGAATTGCCTCGTTCAGTGCTGCTATCTCGCGTTATTTCTGGAATGGATAAAAAGGAAAATGGAACTATATAAATATGGTACCATGTGAATTAGTAGCACGGTTTGTAAGTGTTTTTTGACATTAAATTTGAAGATGACCATGATGCAGCCATCAGGAAAGCACTGCTTCTGATACATGTCAGCCTAACCTCTGACAGAGTCGATTTTTAACCTTTGTCTTTCAATGAAGAAAACAAAGAAAAATGGTTTCAGACTCGAAAAAAAAAAAAAAAAGAAAAATTAAATTTTTTTTAAATTTCAGAGTTAATTTTTAACTGTCTTACTAACGAAACGAAAAAAAAATATTAAATTAATTTTTTTTTTAAATTACATAGTCAATTTTTAACAAAACAAAAAAAAATATTTTTTTTTTTAATTTCAGAGTTAATTTTTAACTGTCTTACAAACGAAACGAAAAAAAAAAATTAAATTAACTTTTTTTTTTAAATTACAGAGTCAATTTTTAAGCAAACAAAAAGAAAATTTTTTTTTTTTTAATTTCTGAGTTAATTTTTAACTGTCTTACTAACGAAACGAAAAAAAATATTAAATTAATTTTTTTTTTAAATTACATAGTCAATTTTTAACGAAACAAAAAAAAAATTTTTTTTTTTTAATTTCAGAGTTAATTTTTAACTGTCTTCCTAACGAAACGGAAAAAAAATATTAAATTAACTTTTTTTAAAAAATTACAGAGTCAATTTTTAACAAAAAAAAAAAAAATTAAAAAAATTTTTTTTTTTTTAATTTCAGAGTTAATTTTTAACAAAACAAAAAAAAAAAAGTGCTTACCTATCTGCGGAATGGGCATTCCATGCTGAGCAACCCTGTTCTCGCTCTTTTCGTTAGACTTATTCGAAGGCCTTCTGATGGGTGATCGATATGGGGATCTATCAGGCGGAACCTGGACAGGGAAGAAAATCTTTTTCTGTTTTAGATATAACAATTTACATGGCTTAATCACACGCACACAAATATCTTATATGAAAAAAAATAAAAAATAATTTTTTCTTTTTCAAAAATGTTTTTTTTTTAAAAAGAATTGTCAACAAAACAATGACCACTTTATAACCACATCACCATAAAAAAGTTGCTTATTATGTTTTACTTGTGTTTTTAAATAGTTCAATATTCATAAATTCTCCAAGTGCTGAATGCTCTGACGAACTGCAAGCACTTGTGCCCCCTCGACGTAAACAAACCCGACAAGCAGCTAAATCCCACCCCTTCACAGTAGAGATCCCTAGATGCAAGAGAGCCTTCTACTCCAGTAGTTTCTTCCCCAAAAAGCTAGACTTTGGAATTCCCTTCCGGGTTCTTGCTTCCCCGACTGTACTGACATGCAGAAGTTCAAGTGCAACGTGAACCGACATCTTGCTGCCCAACTCCCTACACAGTACCCCTGATGCTTATGCCCCTGATAGTAGCCCCCTACAACAAAGTGGCAATGTGCCTTGTTTGGGGTGAAAATGTAATAAAAAAAAAAAAATTCTAATAATATTGCACTTTTTCAATTTTATTTTACAAAGGAGTCACCATTTATCAAGGCCAGAAGGCCACACGAGGATAAGAGTTAATGACTGTACGGTAGTCACTGAGACAACAGCGTATTAGTAGCTGGTAGTGGGAATGGGGTAGAAATTAATTATTTAAGGGGGTGGGACAGCTCAACAAGAAGTTGTTTACATTGAACTTGAGGATGACCATAATGTAGTCAGCTAGAAAGCAGGCCAGGTGAACAGAGTTCCACAGGCGGGCAGTTCTAGGAAGGGATCTTTGTTTGTGGAATTTGCTTTTAGATTTAGGAACAAATGCAGAAATGGGGGAAACTTGGCAGTTGTTGTAGCTAGACGAATGTTTTTGTGAAAGTTTGGCAAGGGAGGATCATTGATTGAAGCTCAGACGAGCACTTACCATGAAAGTAGTGATAGAGCAGAGCCAGGCTCGCAATGGGTTGGGTTGGTTGGTTGTTTTACGGCATATCAACCCTTTTCGGGTTATTTAATGCCGAATCCAAAGATTTTGAAGAAAAATGTTTTTAATAGAATATATTTGTTGTTTTCAACTAGGTTTCTATTCAACCCATAGTTGGGACCCTAACAGGTACTACCACTCTGGGTCAGAGTGGACCTGGGAGCAATGGTAATTAAAGGGTGGCTCCACACTCCCCAAAGCCCGCAAGCTGGGGCCTCACCACTGGATATA
The DNA here is from genome assembly GCF_053919585.1 of Euprymna scolopes. Classification (NCBI taxonomy): domain Eukaryota; kingdom Metazoa; phylum Mollusca; class Cephalopoda; order Sepiida; family Sepiolidae; genus Euprymna; species Euprymna scolopes. The sequence goes on along the minus strand of NC_136527.1, from coordinate 99,943,464 downwards.
GTTTTAGGTCATATCCAGGACCGGCTCGGAATGTCTCTTCTAGGAAAGAGGTTGCAGGAAAGAATAAAAGGGCATCACCAACTAGATTTCGAAACCGGTTTGTAACTTTGTAAAAGCAGGATAGGGTGCTCCGAACAGCTCCCGCCCAGAAATGGCAACAGTACTCTGTTTTAGGACTTATCTGGCTCTCATACAACTAAAGGATTGCGTTGAAAGATAGTTTCTGGGGCGGTAGAGTGACGTCACTATTTTTCTGGTAAGCTTGGCAACAAATTTGATCTAAGTTTTCCATTTCAGGTCAGGAGTAAAGGTCAGACGCAGAAGTTTGTAAAAATTTCAGTAACAAACATGCGACATTTGACGTGTGTGGAAGCAGAGAAACAGAAATCGTTTTAATTTGATCCTAGAGAAAAAAATCCCTTCAACAGTGCTCAATGTTTTAGAATGTTTGACAATGTACAGTGTGATATGCTTTACATCCACGTAATAACATGCATGGATACCACTAGTACAAGGGTGCGTGGAAGACCAAAGTGACTTGACTGCTTGGAACATCACTCGTATCAACTCTAAACAAAAAAAAATATATATAAAATGAATAAAAAATAAATGAATAAATAATAAATAAATAAAAAATAGATAAATAAATAAATAAAATATAAATAAATAAAAAATAAATAAAAGTAAATATAAAAAATCAAAATAATTACATAAAAAAAATAAATAAATAAAAAAATAAAGTAAATATAAAAATAAAAATAATTATATAAAAAAAATAAATGAATAAATAATGAATAATTAAAAAATAAATAAAAGTAAATCTAAAAAATAAAAATAATTACATAAAAAAAAAATAAATAAATAGAAAAAAAATTTGTCTACCGTTATCTTAATACAATCTCATCTGTTTGTTTTTGTTTTCTTTTCATTTATCCAATATAACCCTTATCCCTGAGTGGCTTCCGGGCCTTGATAAGTGGTGACCACCATGTAAAAAAAAAAAAAAAAAAATTCAGCCTTCTGCATTGCTCTTGACTTTTCCAATCTCTCATATTTTATATTTATCAGCAATGCTTCAAGCAAACTACCTATTCCTCTTAAAAAAAATATGTATTAAAAACCGTAGAAGTGAAACATGGGCCTCAAGTGCTTCTGATTTGCAACGACTTCCATGCAACAACTGCGTCCTGATCAAGTGGATGTTTGATAGCAAAAGACTTCTATCAACCATGCAGCATCAGGCTGTTGCTAAGAAGGTGGGCTCCCTCTATCATGCTAGAAAAACTACTCACACCTGAGAGTACCCTGTATCTCTACAAGGCCACCATTCGCCCATGCATGGAATATTGTTGCAACATCGCGACTGGTGCATCTAGCCTCTTCCTTTTGGATAGGATCCAAAAAGATTTTTCAATCTAATAGGTCCCACTCTGTCAACTAAGCTTCAACCCCTGTCCCATCGCTGCAGTTTTGCATCTCTGTGCTTGTTTTACAAGTATTTTAGTAGAATGTGTTCTGATGAACTCGTTGCACTTGTGCCCCCTCGGCATATATATCCCTGATAAACCCGCTTAGCAACAAAATCTCACCCCTTCACTGTTGAGGCCCTTAAATGCCAGAAAGCTTTCTACTCTAGTAGATTCTTCCTTCGAATAGCTAGACTTTGGAATTCCATTCCTACTACCTGCTTCTCCGACTGTACCGATATGCAAAAGTTTAAATGTAATGTGAACCAACATCTTGTTGAGCTTTCTTAGGCATGATCCTAAATAGTAGCTTTATCGTTATTTCCATGGCAGGTGCTCGTCTGAACTCCAATCTCTGCCCCCCCACCCTCGCCAATCTTTTACAAAAAACACCCGTCTAGCTGAATCCACTGTCAAAAAGTTTCCCCACTCTTTATCTGTGCCTAAATCAAAACGTAGATTCCATGAACAAAGCTTCTTTCTTAGAACTGCACGCCTGTGGAACTCTGTTCCGTCTGCCTGCTTCCCTCCTGACTACAACTTGGATGTCTTCAAGTCCAACGTAAACAACGCCCCCTTAAGTAGATACTTTAAATATCCACACTAACGTACTGTACTTACAATAACCCTTATTCCTGAGTGGCTTCTGGGCCTTGATAAGTGGTGATATGCCTTGTTGGAGATCAACGTGAGTAAAAAAAGAGTTTATGGAAGATCTAAGAAAACCTGGGGTTGCTCATCCCAGAATCTAGGACGCTTGGAACATGATTGGTCTCAACTCTATGGATTGGACTGCACGGGCAGCAAGGGTGAGATGTTGCCTGGTGAATTGAGGACACTTGCAACACTTTAAAATATCAAAACAGGATAATGATTTTATTTTTACTGAATTCTATGTTTGCATTATATAGAGTTGGAATTTTTTGTACCTTCTGCCTCCATAGTCTTAGTATTCAATTCTGAATATCAGATTATTCAAAAAAAAAAAAAAAAAAAAAATCATTTTTTTTTTTTTTTATAGTGGTATGATTCAGTGCGAAGAAACGAAAGAAAACAAAAAGAAAATATTACGTATGTTCATTTAAATTATATAAGTAAAAGAATATTACGTACAAAAATAAAATTAATACACAAGAAACACCCGTTTAGCAGATAACACTATCAATAATCCCCCCACTCTTTATCTGTGCCTAAACCTAAACGTAGATACCATGAGCAAAGCTTCTTTCTTAGAACTGCACGCCTGTGGAAATTGTCTTCCGTTTTCCTGCTATCCAGCTGACTACATTATAATTGTCTTCAAGTCGAATGTAAACAAGTTTTTGATGAGCCGTTCCACTTAAGTTAACAAATTTACCGAATTTCCATTACTATCGATTACTATATTGTCCAATTGTCTACTGTACACTCTTTAACCCTCATCCTCGAGTGGCCTCTTGGCCTTGATAAGTGGTGATGCCTATGTAAAAAACAAAAAAATTAAAAAATAATAAAATCATAAAATTTAAAAAGATAAATTATAAAATTTAAAAAGATAAATTATAAAATTTAAAAAAATTAATTATAAAATTTAAAAAAATTAATTATAAAATTTAAAAAGATTAATTATAAAATTTAAAAAGATTAATTATAAAATTAAAAAAAATTAATTATAAAATTAAAAAAAATTAATTATAAAATTTAAAAAGATAAATTATAAAATTTAAAAAGATAAATTATAAAATTTAAAAAGATAAATTATAAAATTTAAAAAGATAAATTATAAAATTTAAAAAAATTAATTATAAAATTAAAAAAAAATGAATTATAAGGGTAAAAATAAAATTTTAAAAATATATGTACACCTTTTTTTTATGATTCAGTGCAAAGAACCAAAAAAAGAATATTACCTATGTTCATTTAATTTTAAAAGTAAAAAGATATTAAAAACAAAAATAAAATCATAAAATTAAAAAAAAATAAAATTATAAAATTAAAAAAAATATATATATAAAATTTAAAAAATAAATTATAAAGGTAAAAATAAAAATAACATTAAAAAATATATACACCTTTTTTGTGTTTGTGGTGTGATTCAGTGCAAAGAACAAAAAAAAACAAAGAATCTTTATGAATGTATACATTTGTATAAAGAACAAAAAAAAAACAGATTTTTTATGAATGTATAAAGTTTATAAAAATGATCAAAATGCAAATAAGATATCAAATTAAAAATTATTTATATATATTATATATTATATATAATTTATATATAAAATTATGAAGGTAAAACATTTAAATAAAATAAAATAAATTTTTTTGAAGTACTTAAAAATTATTTAAATTTAAAAAAGTAAAAAAATATTAAATATCAAATATAAAAATAAAATTTAAATAAAATTATAAAATTTAACAAAATAAATTATAAGGGTAAAAATAAAAAATAAAATTTTTCAAAAGTGGTAAAAAAACAATTATTTAAATTATAAACAAATGATTAAAAAATTACAAAAATAAAGGTATTAAAGTAAAAAAACAAAAAAAAAACAATTATTTTTAATTTATAAAAGTAAAAAAAGAAATTATTTTTAATTCATAAAAAAAGAAATTATTTTTGATTTATCAAAGTAAAAGAAGAAATTATTTTTAATTCATCAAAGCAAAAAAAGAAATTATTTTTAATTCATAAAAGTAAAAAAAGAAATTATTTTTAATTTATCAAAGTAAAAAAAGAAATTATTTTTAATTTATCAAAGTAAAAAAAGAAATTATTTTTAATTTATCAAAGTAAAAAAAGAAATTATTTTTAATTTATCAAAGTAAAAAAAGAAATTATTTTTAATTTATATAAGTAAAAAAAGAAATTATTTTTAATTTATCAAAGTAAAAAAAGAAATTATTTTTAATTATCAAAGTAAAAAAGAAATTATTTTTAATTTATCAAAGCAAAAAAAAAATTATTTTTAATTCATCAAAGTAAAAATAAAATTATTTTTAATTTATCAAAGTAAAAGAAGAAATTATTTTTAATTTATCAAAGTAAAAAAAAAATTATTTTTAATTTATCAAAGTAAAAAAAGAAATTATTTTTAATTCATCAAAGCAAAAAAAGAAATTATTTTTAATTTATCAAAGTAAAAAAGAAATTATTTTTAATTCATAAAAAGAAATTATTTTTAATTTATCAAAGTAAAAGAAATTATTTTTAATTTATCAAAGTAAAAAAAGAAATTATTTTTAATTCATAAAAAAGAAATTATTTTTAATTTATCAAAGTAAAAGAAGAAATTATTTTTAATTTATCAAAGCAAAAAAAAGAAATTATTTTTAATTTATAAAAGTAAAAAAAGAAATTATTTTTAATTCATAAAAAAAAGAAATTATTTTTAATTTATCAAAGTAAAAATAAAATTATTTTTAATTTATCAAAGTAAAAGAAGAAATTATTTTTAATTCATAAAAAAAGAAATTATTTTTAATTTATCAAAGTAAAAAAGGAAATTATTTTTAATTCATAACAGTAAAAAAAGAAATTATTTTTAATTTATCAAAGTAAAAAAAGAAATTATTTTTAATTCATCAAAGCAAAAAAAGAAATTCCGTACAAAGAAAAACAAGCCATACACAATAATCATGAAGCTTTACCCATGCAAAAAAACAAATCAAAGCAAAAATAAAATTTTAATTTCAATCAAGATACAAAAAAAATGGTTAAGAAAATCGAAATATTAACTTTCAATTCAAATGAATGGAATCTACTTAATTGTCATGTCGAAACTCCACATATCCACAAATTACGAAAAACACTAAAATTAAACTGTGTGTTATTTTGTGTGTCACACTTGCATCCTTTTTCTTCCGAGTGACTGTCGTTTAATTGTTATGATCTTCTATTTCTTGTAATAAATAATTTTACAAAGAATTCTTCATAAGTTTTGGTTTCGGTTTCGATTATAACTGCTGGCACTCGTGTCATCTATTTTTTTTTATGCATAATTTTATCACGAATTATTCATAAGCTTTGGTTTTGGTTTCGACTATAGCTGAAGAAACTTTTTTTTTTTTTCTTCATAAGTTTTGGTTTCGGTTTTGATTCAAGCTGATGAACCCAAGTCATATAGATATATTTCTTCATTTTTGAAATCGCAACTTTAGAATATATAAAAATCGGTAGAACATTAATTCTTTAATAATGATATACGCAATCTGCAAGAATTAAAATATCATATTTAAGCGTACTTTATGACCGGGCTACGCCAGGCGTCCCTGCTAGCTTAGACAAATACTTTTACAGTTTATCAAAAGAGCTACAATAATTTGGTCAAGATCAAAGTGTAGTATCTGTTCTTCAGATGCTGCACTTCCATTTCTTGTTCTCTGTCAGTGGAGAAGAAATCCTTCACGACTGAGACAATTTTTATTTTTGTACCTTTTCTCCACGTTAAAAAACGACCCTGGTGTCTAACTCTGTCCCATGGGGAGGCATAGTAAATAGGTACAATAATATCAGGGCATCTCAATTTATGCTGAACATCCACAGAATGCCAACATCAATATATTAACATATGAAAGAGTCCCCTGTGGAATTTCCACAAGTTCCGCTAGTATGAATCTATATATCTATAAAAGTGAGTGTGTGTGTGTGTGAGTGTGTGTGTAGATTTTCCTAGGCAATAACTGTCAATTTTAAGTCTGCAGACTCGAAATTTGATATACAGGGTACTGAGATTTGGTTGGTTGGTTGGTTGGTTGTTTTTGTCTTACGGCATATCAACCCTTTTCGGGTTATTTAATGCCGAATCCAAAGATTTTGAAGAAAAATTTTTTAATAGAATATATTTGTTGTTTTCACGTCGGTTTCTATTTAACCCATAGTTGGGACCCTAACAGGTACTACCACTCCGGGTCAGAGTGGACCTGGGAGCAATGGTAATTAAAGGGTGGCTCCACACTCCCCAAAGCCCACAAGCTGGGGCCACACCACTGGATATAGTTTAAGGTCATATCCAGGACCCCCATTGAGGGACTTTTACCCTCTGCAGGGGGGCAGTCGGCGTATTCTAATGCCCCACCGACAGGGCCCTGAGATTTGGGAAAATCTTTGTGATCGGTTTTTGGCCAGAAATTTGTTAAGGGGTCAAAGTTCAACGATTTTCCCTTTGAGAACCCTACCAAACTCTTCCGACAATTTTGGGTCTAAACACTTGAAATTTTAGATATAGGTTCCTTGGACATAGATCTAACTTAATAACTTGATTTGAGCCCAAAACAATAAATGTTAAGGGATCATAATAGGGGTCAAAGTTTTAAAAATTTGACCACTTTTTTTTTTGTTCAACATACCACTCCAAACACCCGGGCAACACCGGGCTGAAGTGCTAGTTATTAATAAAATAGATTTCTAAATTCCAAGTTACTCCAAAGTTGTCAAATTAGCCTTTTTTTTAAAGGCCAAATTTATCGAATTTGGCCTTTTTTTTTTTAAATTCAGATTGGCCTTGAAAAATTGTATTTGGTTTTATCTTCTATAACTATAAAAGTGAAAATGTGCGTATGTATGTATTTTTTTTTTTTGAAATTTTTTTTTTGTATTTTTTTTTTATTCAATTTTCACCCCAAACAAGGCACAGTGCCACTTTGAAGCAGGGGGCTACTATCAGGGACTTAATTAGTGGGGTCATTATGAAGGGAGATGAGTAGAAAGATGTTTGTTAACATTACACTTGAACTTCTGCATATCATTGCAGTTGGGAAAGCAGAATCCCGGAAGGGAGTTCCAAAGACCCGCAGTTCTGGGGAAGAAACTATTGGAGTAAAAGGCTTTCTTGCACCTAGGGATCTCTACTGTAAAGGGATGAGACTTAGTAGCTTGTCGGGTTTGTCGGGGGTAGTTACGTCGGGGAGGTACAAGTGTTTGCAGTTCGTCAGAGCATTCACCATTGAAGTATTTGTAGAACAGGCAGAGGGATGCAACATCTCGTCGATGGGACAGAGGCTGAAGCCTAGATGACAGTTCAGGACCTATCAGGTTGGCGACTCTCTTTTGAACCCTGTCCAGGAGCGAGAGACAAGAAGCAGATGCACCAGCCCAGATGTGACAACAGTACTCCATACATGGGCGAATGGTTGCCTTATAGAGGTATAGGATACTGTCAGGCATAAGTAGTTTTCTAGCACGGTAGAGGGAGCCAACCTTCCTTGCAGCAGCCTTGGCAATGCTCTCAATGTATCTATTCCAGTTCATATTCCCTGTAAACGTTAGGCCGAGGAGTTTAAAAGAAGTACTTTCAGGTAATGTGTTCTTGGCCATTGCTATTGGTGGCAGAGAAGGTTTCTTGTAGTTATTGAAGGAAACAAGCTTAGTCTTAGCAGCATTAAATGTGACCAACCATTTTTGTCCCCATTCCACTACGGATTGGAGATCATCCTCTAGTGTTTCTGCCATTTCCTTGGATATGTATTCATTTGTTTTCCCCTCATATCTTTTATAGAGAGTGGTGTCATCGGCAAATACACCCATCTCCGAAACAATTTTATCAGGGAGGTCATTTATGAATATCATATAATATGAATTGTAAGGTTAGAGTATAGAATAGGTACAAAACACCCTCCCCTCCCCATGTTAAGAATGGCTTTTTAAATAATGTGACAATGTATGTATGTTGGCTTTTTGTGTATGTCCGAAAAAGGCTTTTTTTTCGGGAAGTGATCAGTCGACTCACTTTTTCTTAAAACTTTTTATATCACGTCAAAATGATAATATCTACGAGTTAACAACGGAGGTCGCCTGTCTATTTAATTTGCTCGACTTTGAAAAAATAAATATTCAATATTTTTCGATTGCCGCATGTGCTTTTTTATATAATAAAAGCGACACTAATTCTGGCGGCATTTTTCCGGAAACGTCCAAAAACAATCAGACAATTGCTATTCAATTTGGACAATCCCCTTTTTATGGGGAGCTGGTCTCCCCCCCCCCAACAACAAAATAATTAATTTTGGATTTTAATATTTCTAATATTTTTTGGTTGTTTAGATCTTTTTTACTCTTTTTTATCCAAACTTGAAAAATTAAAGAAAATAAAATTATTTTTTATTTGCATCTTAGCGTGTTTTAAAACAGTTTGGCTGTTTATCCTATATTTTTCAATCATTTCAAGATACTTATACTGGCTGGCAAATTTTTACTATATAGTTATCTATATCTATAAATATAAAAGCGAAAATGTGTGTATGTATGTATGTTCGCTTTTTGTGTATGTCTGTAAAAGACTTTTTTCCAAGAAGCGGTTGGTCGGCTCACAACTTCTTAAAACTTTTTATATCACATATAAATCATAATATCTACGAGTTAACAACGGAGGTCGCCTGTCTATTTAATTTGCTCGACTTTGAAAAGATAAATATTCAACATTTTTCGATCGCCGCATGTGCATTAAGCTTTTTCGTAGAATAAAAGCGAAACTAATTCTGGCGGCATTTTTCCGGAAACGTCCGAAAGCAATCAGCTTTGATCAATGTGGAGTTTCTCCTTATATCAGACAATTGCTATTCAATTTGGACAATCCTCTTTTTATGGGGAGCTGGTTTTCCCCACAACATCTTTGGGAAACAAAAAAGAAAATAAAATATCCTGCCCCGCAGTAAATAAAATACTGCCCCGCAGTGAAAGTTGACCTCATTAAGTACGGGCACCTGCCAAGTTTTAATACTTAAATAAATTCAATCACGTTTCCGTTACTATTCTGTGGTGACCCAGTGGTTAACGTCGGACATTTTTTTTCACTTTCATTTCCAACTTCAAGGGTCTGGGTTCAATCCTTCATACTTACCGACCAAAACTTTTTTTTATTTTACCCCCCCCCCGACACAAACACCCGGGTATTTTGATTTACCTAAAACCACACACACCTTCAAACACTCGGGCAATGCCGGGTACCCCTCCCCCGGCTAGTCTATAAATATAAAAGCGAAAATGTATGTACGTATGTATGTATGTGTGTGTGTGTTCACTTTTTCTGTGTGTCTACAAAAGGCTTTTTTCAGAGAAGCGGTCGGTCGCTTCACAACTTTTTAAAACTTTTTATATCACATATAAATCGTAATATCTCACAGTTAACAACGAAGCTCGCCTGTCTATTTAATTTGCTCGATTTCGGGAAGATAAATATTCAACATTTGTTGCTCGCCACATGTGGGTAAGTTTTTTTCCTATAACATCTTGGGGGGGGGGAAAGCGTTCAGCAGTAAATGAAATCACGCAGTCAAACTTGACCTCATTAACTCATTAAAACGGGCAACTGCTAAATCCAAGTAATTAAATAAATTCAAACGTGTTTCCGTTAGCATCTCGCGGTGGGGCAATAGTTAACGTCGCACTTTTTTTTTCACACTTTAATTTACAACTTTGCCTCAAGGGTTCGGGTTCGATTCTCATACTTATTTTTTTTAACCCCTCCCCCAAACACCCGGGCAACGCCGGGTACCCCTCGCTAGTCTATAATATAAAGGGCAAAAATCTGTTTACATGTATGTATGTTTGTATGTCTGCCTAAAACTTTTGACAGAGGCAACGGATTCTCACAAGATCGATATCGTTTTGAAGCTCGACCCTTCAGACAACAAATATCTAAAAATTGGCAAAAAACATTGATTTCCTCACCCTCAGATGGGCACTTTTCTACGGGGGAGGGGTAGCAAAGTATTGTTCCTTCATGACAATTTAGCCAAACACGCATGTGTAAAAAGACCATAGACCAGTCGCTATAACATCGTTATCTTAAGATTGCACGTTCGAGCCGAGATATCAGATATATATTTAAAAAATTTTTTTAAAGTTTTTATATTGAAACAGGGTTATTTATGCCATTTTTTCGGTTTCTTTTATATCATGTTCGCTGTTTTTTTTTGTTTTTCCGATTTTTTTAAAAGAAGTTTTAACATTTAAAAAGAGTTAGTTATGCCATTTCTTTTTCGTTCGCTTATTTTTTTGTTTTTCATCACGTTCGTTGTTTTTTTTTTTCTGATTAAAAAAAAAAGGTATATTTAAACAAGGTTATTACGTCCGCTGTTTTTTTTTTTTTGTTTTTCCCAATTTAAAAAAAAAAAATTATAATATTTAAACAGTATTATTACGTTCACTTATTCTTTATCTTCCATTTTTTTTTCGACCCCCCCCCCCTCCCGCCATACACACCTCACCACACCCAGGCAACACCAAGTAACCCCGCTAGTATATAAAATAATCCCACACTCTAAATTCTGAAATAATTGGGTTTTTTTTTTTCTCTCCAACAAGTAATCGCCTAAAAAAAGATGAATCCTATATTGGGTGGGGGTTGGGGGGATTAAGTGAAGGTAATTGCTTTAAATAATGTAAAAACAATAGAATGCTTTCAATTTTATAGAAAACGACACAAATGCTTGGAAGTCAATATGTTCAATATACCACAGAGTTAACGTTTTCAATATGGCCATTTTTATTTTATATACCATTAATACAGAACATTTATCATTTTGTCTTTTATCCTAAAAAAAAAAAAAAAAAATGGCTTTAAATATTTTTTTATTTTGTCAACATGAGTTACTCCCCTTATTTCACTATTCAAAACAATATGGCCGCTTTTTTTTAAAACCTTTTTCATGAATCATAAAAATACGCGAGTTTTGTAATTATCTATCTATATATCTATAAAAGTTAAAATGTGTGTGTGTGTACATTTCCCTACCAAACTACTCTGTCAATTTTCAATCTACAGACTCAAGATTTGACATAAGGGGTATTGAGATTTGGGAAAATCTTTTTAATCGGTTTTTGGCCAGAAATTTGGCTGTCAAGAGGTCAAAAGTTCAACGATTTGACCTTTGAAAATTCTACCAAACTCCTCTGCCAATTTTGGGTCTAAACATTTGAAATTTTAGATGTAGGTTACTTGGACATGGATCAAACTTTTTAATTTGATTTGAGCCCAAAACAATAAACGGTAAGGAGTCAAAATCTGGGTCAAAGTTAAAAAAATTGACCTCTGCGCTCTCTACCATATTACTCAGCCAATTTTTGGTCTAAATATTTGAAATTTTACATAAAGTGTATTCAGGGGCAAGCTTTTTAATCAGTTTTTGTGCAAAAATTTGGCTGCGAAGGAGCCAAAGTTCAAAAGATTTGATCTTTGCGGTCTCTAGCAAACTATTCAGCCAATTTTGGGTCTAAACATTTGAAATTTTACATAAAGGGTATTCAGACATGCAATAAGCTTTTTAATCAGTTTTTGGGTGAAAATTTGGCTGCCAAGAGGTCAAAGTTGAAAGAGTTGACCTTTGCAGACTCTAGCAAACTATTCAGCCAATTTTGGGTCTAAACATTTGAAATTTTACATAAAGGGTATTCAGACATGCAATAAGCTTTTTAATCAGTTTTTGGGTGAAAATTTGGCTGCCAAGAGGTCAAAGTTGAAAGAGTTGACCTTTGCAGACTCTAGCAAACTATTCAGCCAATTTTGGGTCTAAACATTTGAAATTTTACATAAAGGGTATTCAGACATGCAATAAGCTTTTTAATCAGTTTTTGGGTGAAAATTTGGCTGCCAAGAGGTCAAAGTTGAAAGAGTTGACCTTTGCAGACTCTAGCAAACTATTCAGCCAATTTTGGGTCTAAACATTTGAAATTTTACATAAAGGGTATTCAGACATGCAATAAGCTTTTTAATCAGTTTTTGGGTGAAAATTTGGCTGCCAAGAGGTCAAAGTTGAAAGAGTTGACCTTTGCAGACTCTAGCAAACTATTCAGCCAATTTTGGGTCTAAACATTTGAAATTTTACATAAAGGGTATTCAGACATGCAATAAGCTTTTTAATCAGTTTTTGGGTGAAAATTTGGCTGCCAAGAGGTCAAAGTTGAAAGAGTTGACCTTTGCAGACTCTACCAAACTCTTCCACCAATTTTGGGCCTAAACACTTGAAATTTTAGATGTAGGTTACCTTGACATGAGTCAAATTTTTTGATATATATATATATATATATATATATATATATACATATGCATATAAAGTTATGAACAGTACATAGAGCCCGAGCAAAGCCGGGTTGAACTGCTAGTATATATATATATATATATATATATATATATATATATATATATAAAAGTATATATAGTGCAGTAAAATTTTAATACTTTTGACATGACAATTAGGTAGATAACGTTGCTTATTGTTGAAATTGATAATTATTATTGTTTTTTTGTGTTTTTTTAATGAAAACTTGATTTTTCAGCTGTCAGATTTCACTACAATAACGAAAAAGAAAAAAAATACCTGGGTAAGGGAGATAATTGATATTTTACCCACTGACCTTAATAAAAGCAATACCCCGTATTTTGGGGTAATTGCACCAACTAAAATAAACGTACTCTTTATATGCGTGGTTGCGAAAAGAGCACTTTTAGCTAGTTGGCACAAATACCGCAAAGTGGAGTACATTAACAATTTGAGTTAAACATTTTTCATTTAAATCAATAGATAACAGTAAAATGACCCCCTTATCTTATGTCCCCATTTTTCCTTAATATAAAAAATTTTTTTTTGAAATCCACTAAATGGGGGTTCATTTTTAACATTAATTTATGTTTTAAACTGAACCTCTCTCTGGTTAATATTTTTTATTTATGCAAATTGAACAATATCGTTAAATTATATACGATAGTGAAGCCTTTTAGCTTTGATGAGTGTGGAGTTGCTCCCTTCAACGGACACAATGCACTTGTGTCACCCTTAAGACATAATGTTATCCCATTTTTATTGAATTTATGGTCAAACGGCACTTGCCTCCCCACGAGGGTAAAGTATGAAACTAGGTCAGTTTTATTGTGGAGAGTAGTTCATCAGGTGGCCCTTAAAGAAGCACTCTCGTCCGCAAGCAAAAAAACAACAACAAAAAATTTTAGAGTCCATTAAGCAACCTATAATTAACCTATCTGAGGAGATAATGCCTGGGAGGATTTCCCCCCTGAATTCAAACAGATACTATGCACAATAATGTGTCTGTGTACATATTCAAAAGTATTAATGATATTGTGTGTGCATGTATGTGTGTGTGTGTGTGTATACAGAATTCCAAATTATAATGATTAATGCGTATGTACATATTTAAAATGTGTGTGCTGTGTGTGTTTTCACTGCACAGGTCATGATCCTCTGTTTGTTGCTTTTTGTCCGCATTTGTTACTTGATTTCAACACTGACCGTATGTCAATGTTGCGGTCTCTGTAACTGCTGTAACAAAAGGATAGTCCTTTCAAAGAAGATTGCAATTCAAATTTAAAACAAGCTATGATTTGTTAGTTTGACTCCTCCATCAACAACAACAGGCTTGCAAAAGAAATCAACAAACATATCTCTGGACAACAATACTGTTCTCATTTTTCACAGCGTTTCGGTCGATATAACCTCTGACCTTCTTCAGATGTATCTTGTCAAACTCAGGGATGTTTTTGTCAAATTTGCGAATTTGAACAGAATTTCAAACGCAAAGACCATGGTGCAGTTACAGTATTTGGAAAAAAAAAAAAAATCAACTACAAAAGAGATATCATCCTGAAGATTGAAGGTTCAATTCTCAGTGTGGGCTACCGAAAAATACAATTCTGCATTACTTAGGACCTCTATCCAGTCATGGTTGACGGAACGTAAACGTGCTACACCTGTGAGATAAATAATGCTTTCCGTTTGTCCAAATTCCTGAGTTCCACACAAACATCCCCAAGTTCGACAATGCACACCTGAAGAAGGTCTGAGGTTACATCGATCGAAACGTTGTGAAAACAACACTCAAGATGAGAACAGTAGTCTGAAGAATCCAAATAATATGAATAATCCATCCTCATCTCAAAAATTCAGAAACGTGACTGCAAACAGTTATTCAGCTATATGTGTCTGACATGCACAGAAACCCTCTCTGCATACTCTGACTATTTATCGATATTGGAGATATTTTAGATAGATCACAAAGCTAACTCACTTGAAAAGATCAAACGGTTTTCTCATTGAACTTCATAAAAACTTAGTAATTGCAAGTTAGATTATAATAAGGGTATTATAATAATAATAATAAAAAATAATGTACTTTATGTGTCTGGGAGTGTTCTTAGATAACTTTTTTTAATTGGAATGCCTTTGATAAGTATCGGAAAGCAGTAATAAGTATATCCTATTTTGTCTTGACTCCACTCACCACCATCCACCGACGTTTCCTAAAAGAGTCATTAGAAAAAATATATATAAGTAAAAACTTTAAAAAAATAAATAAATAAACAGACAAGCTGTTTTGAAACGGCTTAAAGGTGCAAGTATTTTATTAAAAGAAAAAAAAATCATTCGATTTTTAAAAAAAATTCTTTTCTCTCTTCTTATAATTGAAATATATTTTTTAAATTATTATTCAGATGTGAGGTGGCATGATGTGGTCCTCACTTGCAATCACACCAAAGACCATAACCCTGGCCAAAACTTTGTTTTCATCACCCTGGGAACGTCCCTGTTATTCGCGGCAATTCAGCGATGCATTTTGAGGGTGCTAGCAATGGTCCTGAATTCAAACAGATACCATGCACAATTCTCAGTATAGGTGGCCAAAAAATACAATGCACACCTGAAGAAGGTCTGAGGTTACACCGATTGAAACATTGTGAAAACACTCAAGGTGGCATTATGTGGCCCTCACTTGAAACCACACCAAAGACCATAACCATGGTCGGAAACTTCGTTTTCATCACCCTAACATGTTTATTCAGCTCAAAAAACATACAATGTTTATCGATGTATTGGAAAATTGCAGATGGCAAGGCACGCTCTGGTGAACAAAGTTTTTTCTTAGAACTGCACGCCTGTGGAACTCTGTTCTGCTTGCCTGTTTCCCTCCCGACTTCAACCTGGATGTCTTCAAGTCCAACACAAACAAATTCCTAATAAACCCCCACCCCCCAAGTAATTACACCTTACCAATTATCCAATACTATTGCTACACTATCCCTTTGATTAATGTACACACAATAACCCTTATCCTTGAGTGGCCATTGGGCCTTGATAAGTGATGAACTCCATGTAAAAAAAAAAAAAAAAAAAAAAAAAAATGAGTTCAAACTAAAGAAACACAAAAAATACTGTTAAAAACCCACCGGATATATGTCAGCCTATGTCACGGTAACATATATTGAGCGAGTTTCTAACAGTATTTTTTTTTTGTTTTAACTCATTTTCCCAAACTTACCGTGTTCAACAGAGAATCGGGCGCCATTTGCAATTTTCAAATACATCGGTAAACACTATGCTTTTTCGAGCTATTAAATAAAAACACTAACACAATAAAAAAAACACATATCCAGTTAGGTAGAAAAGTAACTTATGTTGCCTTTGATAACATTTATTTGTTATGCGTTTGTTTTTTGACAATTTTTTCGAATTTATGTGCACAATAATACAAACCTGAAAGTACTTGAAGAATTTTTTTTTAATTTTGATTTCAAATGATGTATTTTCATGTATTTTCAAATAAGTTTCCGTTATTAATATCCTTACTTTATATATCATTTTAAAGAGTGTTTTTCGCTTTTAAATCACAATCGTTTTAAAAAAATTATGTTTTCTTTTCAGAACGTTGGATACAAGATGGAAAAAAGCAAATTCGCACAATTTTCTTATTTCAATTCAAGCTAGGCCGAAAAGCTGCTGAAACATCTTGCGATATCAACAAAACGTTTGACTCACGAACCACTACTGAACGCACAGCATACTGGTTTAAGAAATTTCATGGTGACGATGAGAATCTTGAAGTTGATGAGTGTGATGGTCGGCTATCGGATGTTGACAATGAACAATTAAGAGCCTTAGTCGAAGCCAATCCATACACAATTGTTCAAGAACTTGCTTCCGAATTAGATGTAACGTATACAACGATTTTCAACCACTTGAGAGAGATTGGAAAAATAAAGAACTTGATAAATGAGTGCCTCACGAATTGAACAATAACCAAAAGAATCATTATTTCGCGACTGGGTTGTGACTTGCGATGCAAAGTTGGCTTCTTTACGATAACCAGCAATGCTCAGCTTAGTGGTTGGACGCTGACAAAGCTCCACGACACTGTGTTTTGCAATTAGGAGGAAAGTCTTCGCAAAGAAAGTCTGTTTAGAAATTCTGTCTGATGCTGTGGTAGAAATGTACTAGAGAGAATTATTACCACTCAAATCCGAAAAACATTGGTAAGTGGCTGTGTTATTTACATGGAAGGTGCTCGACTGGGCTCCAATCTCTAGTTTTCCCTTTTAAAACATCATGAATTTTTCTACTACCACCACCACAAAAAAAAATATATATTCCTTTTTTTCTCTATGTGCCTAGCATCAGGCAGAATTTCTAGACAGACCTTCTGATCACAACTTGATCATCTTCAAATTCAATGTGAACAAATTGTTTTCCCATAAATACCAGTTTATACCATTAATTATTGTTAGTACTCTCATAGTGTGCCTTACTTTTCGACAGCAATCATTTTCATTTCATTAACCCTTATCCTCGAGTGGCTTTTAGTCTTGTCAAATGGTGACACAAAAAAAAAAAAACCCAAAAAAACTTCAAGCTTCAACGTGTTATTTATAGCCAAAACATGTAAATGATTATTTAGATGCTATTAATTGAATACAAGTTGATCTTTGGTGGCAATTGTTGTTTCATATCCGTACCAATAGTATTAGTGCATTAGTGATCAGATCAGATTGCATAATCAGCAATAGTATCCATTACGCCAATCGAACACCCACGTATATTTTGAAAACTGAGAGACGACGTTTTAAAAAAAGCATATTCAAAATCAACGTAAGTTGAGAGCAAAAAAAAAAAAGATGATATTTAGAGATATAGAGGCAATCGTCAAGAGTGGCAGAATAAGACAGAATAGTTAAAAGTGAGGAAAAGAAAGAGTGGCGGACCTGAAGAATCTTGACCCCCCCCTTCTCTATTTAAAAAAAAGAATTATTTTCGTCTTTTAAAAAATTTTTCAATCTACCAGATTATAAAAAAAAAAAAAATGTCAAAATTTCAATATTTGTAGGGGATGATCAGTTTCTAATTCAACATTCTAGTAAATCGATCACCCATTTTAGAACCACTCAACGTTTTTAGGCCAAATTTCGCGAATTTAGCTCATTTGTAAAAGTAGTTTAGCTATTTTTTAAAATTTAATTTTTTTAAATTAGTCTAAATAAAAAAAAAGCTAAATTCACAAAATTTCGTCTAAAATCGAGTGGTTCTAAAATGGGTGATCGATTTACTAGAACGTTGAATTAGAAACTGAGCACCCCTAAAAATATTTAAATATTGACTTTTTTTTCATTTTATTTTGATAGTCTGGTAGGCTTGTGTCCATTCGATATTAATCTGCCTAAAAAAAATTGAAAAATAGATGAAAATAAAAACAAATAGCTAGTGGGGCAAGATTTTTCAGGTTCAACAAAAGAATATACTTAGGATAAATGAAATGAAAGAAATTTTTTTCATAAAATGTAGAACGCTGTTAGTGTAAGAAAAACGAAATGTTCAAAGGTGCGAGAAAGACGAGGGGACGGTTGAGGTTCAAGAAAGATGGGGGAGGGTCGAGGTGTGATAAAGACGGAAAGATCCAGTGTGCAAGAAAACAAGGAGACAGTCAAACATGTAAGAAAGGAGACAGTAAAATGTGTGAGAAAGGAGACAGTCAAATGTGCGAGAAAGGAAACAGTCAAATGTGCGAGAAAGGAGACAGTGTCGAGGTGTGAGAAAGGAGACAGTGTCGAGGTGCGAGAAAAGAGACAGTGTTGAGGTGCGAGAAAGGAGACAGTGTTGAGGTGCGAGAAAGGAGACAGTGCCGAGGTGCGAGAAAGGAGACAGTGCCGAGGTGCGAGAAAGGAGACAGTGCCGAGGTGCGAGAAAGGAGACAGTGCCGAGGTGCGAGAAAGGAGACAGTGTCGAGGTGCGAGAAAGGAGACAGTGTCAAGGTGCGAGAAAGGAGACGGTCAAACGTGTAAGAAAGGAGACAGTCAAATGTCTGAGAAAGGAGACAGTGTTGAGGTGCAAGAAAGGAGACAGCTAAATGTGTGAGAAAGGAGACGGTCAAACGTGTGAGAAAGGAGACGGTCAAGCATGTGAGAAAGGAGACAGTCAAACGTGTGAGAAAGGAGACAGTCAAACGTGTGAGAAAGGAGACAGTCAAACGTGTGAGAAAGGAGACAGTCAAACGTGTGAGAAAGGAGACAGTCAAATGCGTGAGAAAGGAGACAGTGTCGAGGTGCGAGAAAGGAGACAGTGCCGAGGTGCGAGAAAGGAGACAGTGCCGAGGTGCGAGAAAGGAGACAGTGCCGAGGTGCGAGAAAGGAGACAGTGCCGAGGTGCGAGAAAGGAGACAGTGCCGAGGTGCGAGAAAGGAGACAGTCAAATGTGTGAGAAAGGAGACAGTCAAATGTGTGAGAAAGGAGACAGTCAAACGTGTGAGAAAGGAGACAGTCAAATGTGTGAGGAAGGAGACAGTCAAATGTGTGAGGAAGGAGACAGTCAAATGTGTGAGGAAGGAGACAGTGTCGAGGTGCGAGAAAGACGAGGGGAACCTCGAATGTCAAGACGAGGACAAATGTGTGAGAAAGGAGGGGACAGTCAAAAGTGTGAGAAAAAGAAGAGGATAATGAAGCGTCTGAGAAAGAGAAAGGGATAGCAAATAATGGGGGGGGGGAGGTGGGAGTATAAAAGTGAAAGGCACAGTCAAGAATGGGAGAAAGAAAAGAGAAAGTGTGGCAGAAAAGGAAGGCGATAGTCAATTGTATCAGAAAGAGAAGAGGACAAAGAGACTATGGTGGGAGGAAGAGGAAGAGGAGAAGTGTGAGAAAAGAAAATGCGACAGTCGATGGAGGGAGAAAGAAAAAATGGCAGAGTGAAAGAAGGAAAGAAACAGAATAAAAAAACAGAAACCTTTCCAGAATGAAAACGAAAAGCTTCACATTTACTTAGAAGCAGGTGGAATTCTTGAAACTTCCAATCGACAGAAGGAAAGAGGAGGAGGAGGAAGGCAAGGAGAAGGAGAACACACGCAAATGCCTTATAAAAAAATTCCTTGCCACCTTAAAACCAACATCTTTTTTTTTTTTTTTTTTTTTTTTTTTTTTTTTTAATTATTTCAAAAGCAGAAAGGCAATAAAACGGTAGTTATTAGCCATCACGTTAGCGAAACTATTCCAACATCCAAAAAAAAAAAACAAAAAAAAAACAATAAGTAAGAAAAGAAAACACCACAAGTCAAGAAGCGGAGAAGTATTATCAGACATGCTCGGCCGAGCGGATCACAAAGATCAGGGGTCAGGAGAAGACCATATGCAAGAAGACTTAGTTAGGCGGTTAATCAGCGTACCCGACCAGATAGAAGAGAACCATGCAATGTTATTAGTACCATTAGTTTACCTTCGTTCCACTAGCAGGCGCTCCGGAAGGTCCAGTTTGACCACCGGTTGGCTTGAGTGCTTCCGTCTCCCCTTCAGGTTCCTCATCAACTTCGACTATGTCCGAAAGTTCAGAGCTACTATTATAGTCAAGCCTTTGTCCGAAGGGGGTATGATTATGAGGATCCTGCAGTATACAGCAAATGTTACAAGCTAGAGACGGATAGTGTGCGTAGTGCGGGAAAGGCTGTCGGTTAGGTACATATTTGTTGGAAATGGCTTTGTTAAAAAGAAATTAGTCACTCTTTGCTTATCGGCAAGTTTTTTTTTCACGTGTCTTTGTTGTTTACTTTCGTTTTCTGCTGAGCGTTCTGTTTTCACGAAGAATGCCCTGGAAACGCTCCTTCTGACTAATATTTACCAGTTTAAAAAATAGGTACTTGTACAGTTTAAATAAAAACATTAAAAAATGAAAATATCGAAAAAGGTTATATTGTACGTATCCATCTTGAACTGAAGATCTCCGAAAAAAATTTTCACTTAATTTGATCGAGTAGTTTTTTTTTTTTTTTTTTACAGCGGAAAAACACGTTTTTATGAGAGCGCATTGAAGGTAGACATCTAGGATTGTTTAAAAAATTTTTGTTTGGATTTTAGAAACGCCATGGGGAGATAACTCCCTCCCCATCTTCAATACTAGCTTTTCTTCCTAAAAATGGAACCTTTTGCTCGGTATCATAAATTTGTTTTTTTTTGCTGTAAAAAAAAAAAAAAAAACTTGATGAAATTAAGTGAAATTTTTTTTTTTTGAGAACTTTGTTCCATAATGGATACATACAATTTAAACTTTTTTTTTCGATATTTTCATTTTTTTAATGTGTTGACTAAACTGTACAAGTACCAAAAAATATTCTGCTATTAAAAAAACAAAACAAAAAAAAGAAAAAGAAAAAAACAGCCAAGTTGCTTATTTTAAAACTGGTAAACGTTAATCAGAAGAGACTTTTCCAGGGCATTCATCAATTTAAAAAATTTTTTTTTTTTTATTACATTTTCACCCCAAACAAGGCAAATTGCCACGTTCGTGTAGGGGGCTACTATCAGGGGCAACAACTACTGGGGTACTATGCAGGGATTTGGGCAGCAAGATGTCGGTTCATGTTACACTTGAACTTCTGCATGTCAGTACTGTTGGGGAAGCAGGGACCTGGAATGGAATTCCAAAGTCTAGCGGTTCTGGGGAAGAAGCTACTGGAGTAGAAAGATCTTTTACATCTAGGGATCTCTACAGTGTGGGGGTGGGATTTAGCAGCCTGTCGGGTTTGTCGAGGGTGCTCACGTCGTGGGGGCACAAGTGATTGCAGTTCGTCAGAGCATTCCCCATTAAAATACTTGTAGAAAAGGCAGAGGGATGCAACATTTTGTCGATGGGACAGAGACTGAAGCTTAGATGCCAGTTCAGGGCCTATCAGATTTGCGACTCTCTTTTGAACCTTGTCAAGGAGTGAGAGACTAGTAGCCGATGCACCAGCCCAGATGTGGCAGCAATACTCCATATATGGGCGAATGGTGGCCTTATAGAGGTACAGGATACTTTCGGATGTTAGTAGTTGTCTAGCACGGTAGAGAGAGCCCACCTTTCTTGCAGCGGCCCTGGCAATGCCTTCAATGTAATTGTTCCAACTCATGTTTTCTGTGAACGTTAGGCCAAGGAGTTTGAAAGATGTATTCTCAGATGCTCACGAAAAAACGAAAGTAAACAAAGACATTCAGAACTTAACGATAACCCGCTCTTTTAAATAAAAGAGTTCATCACCAACTAGGTATTGTTTAGCAGATTTAGTTTTTTGTGAAAGCAAGAAAAAATAAAATAACCCGAAATACTGAAGACCTCAAAGATTACATTCGAATGCACAAAAATTTGAATCAATTGAATGAAATAAAAATTTTATTCGCATATACAGAGTCCGCCATAAGTGACTATATATTTTATCGGGGCTCTGTCGCAGCAACAACAGGATAGTGCAGGATAATATAGCAGCCCTTTATGCTGCACCTGTGCAAGACTGACTAAGCGAAAACCTGTCTGTATTATCTGCCATCTTCAGACTATTTCTCTCACCTTAAAGTGATATTTTCACAACATTTCGGTCGATATAACCTCCGACTTTCTTTAGGTGTGTCTCGTCCAACTCGGGAATCTTTCTGTCAAACTAAGGAATCTGTACGGAATTTCAGAACGGAACCCTTCATTTAATCCACAATGGTAGCATGCTCTTATTCCGTCAGCCAAATTTATTTATTTGTGGATTTATTTATTTAGTTATCTGTTTATTTTTATTTATTTTTTTATTTATTTATTTGTTTGTTCATTTGTTTATTTATTTGTTTACTTGTTTGGTACCCGGCGTTACCCGAGTGTTTGTTTCCGGGACGGGGGGGGAGTTTTAAAAAATGTTATGGTAGGTAAGTAGGAAGGATCAAACCCGGAGTCATGAGTAAAAGTAGGAAAAAGTGTGAAAAAAAAAAAACAAACATCTGCAACGTTAACAGTTCGGCCACCAAGAAAAGTCCATTCCAGTTGTTTAGAAAAAAAAAAAACAAAAAAAAAAACGACTACGGTAGGTCGGCGCGAACGTGAAAATATAATGTGAATTGTCCAGCACGCTAACCACTACGCCACAGAGCACTGCAGCTTAGTTTAGTGATTTTAAATAACTTCACATGAAAGAACTACAAAGCCAAACCGGTGTTCTCTTCTCAACTGTTCCTTGTGAACGATCCCCAAACGGTGTTAAGTGGTGGCAGGGGGAGGAGGAATTTATTAGAGAGAAAATATTTTACCACTTCCATTGATCTTAACCGATTTTGGCCGTGACTTCTCAGCAGAAAAAGTATAGAAATCTAAGATTATCGAGGAATTTGAGAAATAATAAGCCTATAACACACCTCAGATATTGTTCTGCCGTTTGTGCATATTATATTTGCATGAAATATCTTGATTTTTAATCCTATTAATGTCAAAATCAGACGGAAAAAATGAGTTCATTTTATTTATATAGAGAAGAGATTTGTTATTTGTATATTCATTTGGTTTATTTATTTGTTTATTTATTTTTTATTCATTTGCTTATTTAATTATTAATTTGTTTGTTCATTTGTTTATTTATTTGTTTATTTGTTATTTGTATATTCATTTGGTTTATTTATTTGTTTATTTAGTTATTTGTTGGCTTATTTTTATTTATTTTTAAATATTTGTTTGTTTGTTTA
>NC_136527.1:99880297-99915297 GCF_053919585.1 Euprymna scolopes | reverse complement strand
AAAGATTTATTTTCTAGTTTTAAAATCGCTGTTTTTTGGTTTTATTTTTTTAAAGAAGTTTGATATTGTTTTTTTTTTTAATATTTAAACAGGGTAAAGTTTCCTTTTTGTTCTGCTTTACCCCCCCCCCAGCACACACACCTACAAACATCCAGGCAATGCTAGGTACCCCCACTAGTCTATAATATAAAGGACAAAAATCTGTTTAAATGTGTCTATGTTTGTATGTCTACCGAAAGCTTTTGACAGACGCGTTGGAACGTGATGAAACCGGTATCGTTTTAAACCTCGAACTTTCAGACGACAAATATCGAAAAATTGGCCAAAAATATTGATTCCTTCATCCTCAATTGATTCCTTTATTTTCTACAAGGATGGGTCGCTTTTTTCTCCAATATTTTTTGATTATCTAGCTGTAATCTTATTTTTTTGCTCAACACACAACTCTTAAAATCAACTTTTGTCACTGTCTCGATATATACACTTGGCAGCGAAATAAAACATACAGCTGGTTTATAAAAATATTTTGTTTATTGGCAATGACAACCTTTCTGATTTCAGTATGACAGTTGTGACATCAGTGAAGGCACGTGGCGGGGGTGTGGCCGCTTGGAAGTGAAGAAAATGTGACCTCGTTCACTTTCTGCTGTTGATTTCTATAAACATTCTTTCATTCTGGAATGTTTAATATTTCCCATTGTCTGTTGATTCAAATCCTTTGACCGATATCCTCTCACATATTTCTGGTCAAATTATGCATATCAATGGACAATGTTAGAAAATATCACATTCTTCAAATGGAATTAATTTGCGTGTGTAGAACCTATCGAATGCCTCTCTTCACTGGGTGACCTGCCAAATATCCAACAGAGAGGGCAGAAGTCTTATGAATTCGTCAGGGCACATTCCACTAAAACACTTGTAAAAGAAGCACAGGAATGCAACACTGGGGTGATGGTACAGGAACTGGAGTTTGCTTGATAGTGTGGGACATATTAGATTTGAGATGTTTTTTGGACTCTGTCGAAGAGGGAGAGGCTAATGGTAGATACACCAGCTCACATGTGGCAACAACACTCCATGCATGGGTGAATTGTGGCTTTATATATAGAATACTGTCAGGGGGTGAGTAGTTTTCTAGCAGGGTAGAGGGAGCCTACCTTCTTTGCAGCAGTTTTGTCGATGTCTTTTTATGTTTTTATGTTCTTTTTATGTTGAAATAAAGTTAGATAGTTACTTATGGCAGACGCTGCCCGTATATATTTTTGTCTGAACAGACGTAATAGAATTAGCACACTTAAATATTTATTGCTATGACAGAACACAAGGTGTTCTCAAGTTAGGAAAATGGGATAATAGATGATGCCTCTGGTAAGTCTCTAAAGACAAAGGATACCCCCTGTAGGGGCAACTGCGCGTGTAATTGTGAGGCAAGGGTTGACAATACCCAACCACACCTCTCCTGAATCGGCACTGTTTGGGTCCAGTAGCAAGGAGAAGTCCAGGATGACTGGAAACAATGCCGAGATAAGCGGAGAGCACATACAGCACCTGGAAGTCCCAAATGGTCACCCATTATATACTGTCAAACCGGTGTGTCAACGTGATTATACATATAAAGTTATCTTGTTGGATTTTTAAAGTTGGACCTAAACAGCATTTAAGCTGACAAATCAAACTTCATTTGTAATTGTACTATGTTATAATAATGCTACAATTTACTTCAAAGATTAATTAGGAAAATGCTAATATAAAACATTTTTAAATAATCACCTAAAAATAAAAATCACCATGATAACCTATCTTAAATTGAAGAATATAACAAGAGCTGTCTGTCTCTAAGCTTTAAAAATGTCCGAATATAAAAATTAAAAAAACTAAAATGAGTTCTTTGTGTAAAAGCTTAGAATTATTCTGGGTTAAGAATATCTGAAGATAGAAATCAATTAGTTTAACGAGGTTTAGTGCTCAATAAAAAATAAAGGGGTAAAATATGAATAAACATGTTTTAATGCCTTTACACAGTCATGACAATGTTTCGGTCAATCTATCTATACTTCATAGGCCAGTCATTGACAGCAGAGGCAAAAACAAAATGTGAACTGAACGTTTTGGTTTCGATTCTCGGTGGTGGCGCACGAGTCTTTTTTATTTTTACTTTTTAAATCATTACTATATATTGCGTCCAATATAATCTATAATATAAATCCCACCTGTCTGTTTAAATGTATGTATGTATGTCTGTATGTTTGCCTGCTTAAAATTTTGACAGAGGTGACGAATTTTCACGAGATTGGTATCGTTTTGAAACTCGACCCTTCGGATGACAAATATCGAAAAATTGGCCAAAAACATTAATTTCTACACCCTCAACTGGGCACTTTTCTATAGGTTGCTTTTTTTTCGCTGATATTTTCGAAAGTCATCCCCTCTTTTCGATTGACTAGCCTTAATTTAAACCTTTGTCACTTCCAGTTTGATGATGGGTGCAACAGCAAAGACATCACATTTTTTTTTCACGTTCTTTTGCTCCTTTGTGGTACGGGTTCGAGCCTGCCTGCTTGCCTACTATCACTTTCTTTTTTTTTGCCCAACACACACCTCCAAACACCCGGGCAACGCTGGCCACCCAGGCTAGTTTATAACTAACTGACCCAAATGTTGTCATGACCATGTAGTGATTTTCATTTGTATATAAATAAAAGTTATATATATATACATATATATATATACTTTTATATATATATATACATATATATATATATACTTTTATATATATATATATATACTTATATATATATATACATATATATATATACATGTATATATATATACATGTATATATATGTATATATATATATATATATGTATATATATATATATATATATATATATACACACATATATATATATACATGTATATATATATACATATATATATACACATGTATATATATATATATATGTATATATACACATGTATATATATATATATATATATATATATATATATATATATATATATTAAGTAATGTGATTATTAATTTAAAATTTAAAAATCAAATTATAATTAAATTAAAAATCAGTTTCACAAGTGTCTATTTTTTCATATATATGCATGTATATATTTGTAATGTTGTACTTAAAGCAAACTTATAATTTAAATTCAAATCTATATTTTACTCCGTTTCTTTTCTATCTCTAACCCATATTAATTTTCTTATCAATTTTAAATCCAGACCTTTTATTTCAATTTTTTTCAGATACATCTGACTTACTTTTAATGCTAGGTTTATTTATGGTGTCTATCAGATTTAACAAAAACCCTTTAAAATTTGCTGACGAGGAGACCTTGTTTATTAAAAAACTATATGTAATAATTATTGTCCGTAACTTGATGTCTACCACAATAAAAACAGTTTTCCGAAACGATCATACAGATAATTGATTTTGTTGTTGTTCCTTCTTGTGAAACTGATTTTTAATTTAATCATAATTTAATTTTTAAATTTTAAATTATCAATCACATTACTTAATATTGAATTAGCTGTAGGATATTTACCTATCGAGCTTATTATATATCTAAATTACAACGAGCACTTTTTCTTTCCTGTATTTTAATAAAACTAGTAATTTCACTGTTACATTAAAATACACTCAGCTCTTTAGACTATTGTTCTAATCTCCTTTAAATTATATATATATATATATTCACAAACTTCCTGTATGTTTGAAACCTCTCTTCACTGGTTGACATTTTGATAATCCTGTTTACATAACTTCATTAGTCTGTGGATGACATATATATATATATATATATATATATATATATATATTAATGTGTGCATTCATACATATATATAGTCCTGGGTATGATGTAAAACTACATCCGGCAATGAGGCCCTGGTGCTGGAGCTCTAGCGTTTTGGGGAGAATGTCACTACCCCTTAGTCATTGCAGTGCTGGGTCACCCTTAGGCAAGGTGTAGTACCCACTAACACCCCCCCCCTATTTAGGGTCACAAAAATCCAAGTCTGGTCAATGATGCTCTTGGCAGATGAGTAAGGAATCCCAACGGCTTGCGCAGCGGATGAACCAGCACCGCAGTGCCAATACGGTCAACAAGGGTGATGTACAACTCGACTCGGGTTTGCCTCGGCCATCGGATGTGGCTGATTGTATATGTGCAGACTTGCCTCTGGACTTTTGCTTTCAGCAGAAAGGGTGCTAGCAGTACTGGGCAAGCTGCTTATTCTTACTTTGCCTAGGCTGGGAGAGTGGTCAAAGTCTTGTGGGGATGGAGTGAGCGTGTACCAGCAGGTTTGATGGACTGGAAGCCACAGCATGATCTCTGCACTCAGGCGATTGGAGTATGATGGCCATGCTCTGGTTGGAGCCGTCATCATCAAAATCGCTGGACTGTCCGAGAGAGGAAGCAAAAAGAACGTGACTACGGGTGTCACATCTGTGGCCGGGGTTTCAGAGCTCCGATCGGACTCGCATCGCACCTTCGACACGGACACTAACCGACCTCTGCGTCATCGTTGAAATCGACGGACTGCCCGATATATATATATATATATATATATCTGTGTGTGTGTGTGTGTGTGTGTGTGTGTGCATTTTTACATATATATATTACGGCACTGATTCTTGGTTCAATGGTTAGAACAGCCGACTGTCAACTCGACGGTTGTATGTTCGATACACGGTTGGGGAAAGGTGTATGTCTAGCCGCACTGATGAGTTGTGATACAACGAAACAGTACTGTATGTTAATAACTTCCTGTATGTTTGAAGCTTCTTTTCGCTGGTTGACATTTTGATAATCCCGCTTACATAGCTTCATTAGTATCTTAATTCACTTATTATTAATTGGTTATAATTCCTGGTGGCTGAGAGGAAAAAGGTTGACTTTTTTTTTTTTTTTTATTACATTTTCACCCCAAACAAGGCAAATTGCCACTTTGGTGTAGGGGGCTACTATCAGGGGCAACAACTACTGGGGTACTATGTAGGGATTTGGGCAGCAAGGTGTCGGTTCATGTTACACTTGAACTTCTGCACGTCAGTACTGTTGGGGAAGCAGGGACCTGGAATGGAATTCCAGAGTCTAGCGGTTCTGGGGAAGAAACTATTGGAGTAAAAAGATCTTTTACATCTAGGGATCTCTACAGTGTGGGGGTGGGATTTAGCAGCCTGTCGGGTTTGTCGAGGGTGCACACGTCGTGGGGGCACAAGTGATTGCAGTTCGTCAGAGCATTCACCACTAAAATACTTGTAGAAAAGGCAGAGGGATGCAACATTTCGTCGATGGGACAGAGGCTGAAGCTTAGATGCCAGTTCAGGGCCTATCAGGTTTGCGACTCTCTTTTGAACCTTGTCTAGGAGCGAGAGACTAGTAGCAGATGCACCAGCCCAGATGTGGCAGCAATACTCCATACATGGGCGAATGGTGGCCTTATAGAGGTACAGGATACTTTCGGGTGTTAGTAGTTTTCTAGCACGGTAGAGAGAGCCCACCTTTCTTGCAGCGGCCCTGGCAATGCCTTCAATGTAATTGTTCCAACTCATGTTTCCTGTGAACCTTAGGCCAAGGAGTTTGAAAGATGGATTGGTTGGGTTAGAGTCCTGCAACGAGCAGTAATTATCACTTCCTACACTGATGATTGTGTAAGCATGAAACAATAGTGTCTGTAGGTATAAAACAATATTTATCTAACACACACACACATATATATATATATATATATGTATGTTATTTGAGAAGGAAAACTGAGAATTAATAAAATAGTAATCAACGTTTCGTCCCTATTTCAGGTGGACATCAGCAGGATTTTGTAGGAGAAATATTGATCACAGACCACATGTGAGTGAAATAGGAAAAAATCCTAAAGTCCTTCCCATTCTGGACAGAAACTATAAATGTGCGTGCGGAAAGGTTGGATTATTCTATGCATATACATATATATATATACATATATACACACACATATATATATATATTAATATGAACAACAATTTAGCTACAAGTATATACATATATATATATATATACATATATATATTAATATATATATATACATATATATATTAATATGAACAACAATTTAGCTACAAGTATATATATATATATATATATATATATATATATATATATATATATACATTAAAACGTTATTCAAATGCATGTGTACATGCACATCTAATTGGGGAGAGACAGATAATGCTATATATATATATATATATACATATATATATTGATATGAACAACAATTTAGCTACAAGTATATATATATATATATATATATATATATATATACATTAAAACGTTATTCAAATACATTGGGGAGAGACAGATAATTCTATATAGACTGATTACCCAGGATCTGTATTAATATTTTGCTCTCTGGTTAGTATATTTCCTATAATAGGGGTTAAATTGTAGAAACGTTTTCTTTGTGTGATCAACGTTTCTGATTATTACATTTCCTATAACAATATAATATGTTTTTAACTCTTTTTCAAAGTGTTTTTTAACATGTTTTATTAACTACTTGTTCTTATATATATATATATATGAGTAAAAAATAAAATAAAAATCAGTCCATATGTCATTATCTATCTCTCCTCAATTAAATTAAATGTGCATGTACACATGTATTTGAATAACGTTTTAATGTATATATGTATATATATATATATATATATATGTGTGTGTGTTATGAAAATAATGGAAATAGTATTCCGACAAAATAGAGAAATAAAAAGGAACAAACCGTATTATGTGTTCATCAACGTTTCGTTTTTATTTCGAGACTTCCTCTGGATGAATATATATATATATATATATATATATATATATATATATATATATATGAGTAAAAATTAAACGTTATTTTATTTGAAAAGGAAAACCAAGAATCTGTATTAATATTTTGCTCTCTGGTTAGTATATTTCCTATAATAGGGGTTAAATTGTAGAAACGTTTTCTTTGTGTGATCAACGTTTCGGGGGACATCATCAGGATTTCGTAGGAAAAATGTAGAAGAAAAACGATTACAGACCACATGCGAGTGAAAAAGGAAAAAAATCCTAAAGTCCTTCCCATTCTGGGCAGAAACTATAAATGTGCATGTCGTTTTTCTTCTACATTTTTCCTACGAAATCCTGATGATGTCCACCTGAAATAGGGACGAAACGTTGATTACTATTTTATTAATTCTCGGTTTTCCTTCTCAAATAAGATAACGTTTTATTTTTACTCATATATATATATATTTTCATTCAGAGGAAGTCTCGAAATAAAGACGAAACGTTGATGAACACATAATACGGTTTGTTCCTTTTTATTTCTCTATTTTGTCGGAATACTATTTCCATTATTTGCATTATATATATATATATATATATATATATATATATATATATATATATAATTTAAAGGAGATTAGAATAATAGTCTAAAGAGCTAAGTGTATTTTAATGTAATAGTGAAATTACTAGTTTAATTAAAATACAGGAAATGCTCGTTGTAATTTAGATATATAATAAGCTCGATAGTTAAATGTCCTAGAGCTAATTCAATATTAAGTAAAGTGATTTTCAATTTAAAAATTAAAAAAAAAATTTTTTAATTTAAAAATCAAATTTTAATTAAATTAAAAATCAGTTTCATAAGAAGGAACAACAACAAAATCAATTATCTGTACGATCGTTTCGGAAATCCGTGCTTTTTATTTGTGGTATACATGAAGTTATGTAGAACAATTATATATAGTTTTTTTGGTAAGCACGGTCTCCTCATCAGCAAATTTAGGAGGATTTTTATTGAATTTAATTTTTAATAAACAAGGTCTCCTCGTCAGCAAATTTTAAAGGGTTTTTGTTAAATCTAAAAGACACCATAAATAAACCTAGCATTAAAAGTAAGGCAGATGAATCTGAAAAAATTGAAATAAAAGGTTTGGATTTAAAATTTATAAGAAAATTAATATAGGTTATAGATAGAAATGAGTAGAAAAAAAATATATATATTTTTGAATTTACATAATAAATTTGATTTAAAAATATATAGAGATAGTTACCTTTTAGTTTTTCTTTTTTTGAAATCAGGAACTGTGTTTAAAGTAGTCATTTAGATGTTTGCTATAGGTTTTTATTTTATTGAATGATGAATTTTAAAAGGGTGACGCTCGTGCAGTAAATTGTTTCCGTTAGCGTATTTTGATTTAAAGACGCTACAGTTAATATATATATAGAGAATATTTATTTTGCAAGTTTTTACGGGGAGATAATTGTCATGTATTATTGACTTTATTTATTTTTTGATTTACGGGTCTAAAATCAAATCAATTCTTATGAAACTGATTTTTAATTTAATTAAAATTTGATTTTTAAAATTAAAAAATTTTTTTTTAATTTTTAAATTGAAAATCACTTTACTTAATATTAATATATATATATATATATATATATATATATATATATATAGTAAGCTATAAAAACATATATATATATATATATATATATATATATAGTAAGCTATAAAAACACACACATATATATATATATATATATATATATATATATAGTAAGCTATAAAAACATATATATATATATATATATATATATATATATATAGTAAGCTATAAAAACACACATATATATATATATCATAGTGATTCCAATATTTCCAAGATTCCTATACAATTACTGATTCTGCTCCTAATTCCTGATCCCAATACGATTACTAATTTCGATTCTTTCTAAATTTAGCTAAGATTTGTTGCTTTTTTTTTAATTTTGTAATTTCTGGATTGTAAAAAACAAATATATTTTTTTTAAAGATAACATTGGCTACAAAATTGGAATAAATTTGGTCAATGTTCACCGCCCCCTTAAGTAAACACTCCATCAAATCTCCACACTAACGTAATGTACTTGCAATAACCCTTATCCCTGAGTGGCTTCCGGGCCTTGATAAGTGGTGATCACTGTGTAAAAAAAAAAAAAAAAAAAAAAAAAGAAAACTGAAGGCGGCTCAACATTTTTCGATGAATTTTTACAGTTTTCGGGTATGCTGAACACGAACATCGCAGGGAAAATTAGAACAGACAAATAGTTTTCGAGATATAAATATAATGTTTAATGTAAAAGTTGTCATTTTTTAAGAAAAATGTTGAGACGTCCTCAGTTGGCATAACGGTGAACATTAACCATAAATTCTAGTTACCTGCAGCTAATGTCTGCGATATGGCTATGTGAAACTAGAAATAAATAAATTGGATGGCGTTTTAAATTGTTTTTACGTCACCTGACATTTGGTAAATGCTTAAAACACTATAAAACAACAGTTTTATAATATTTCTGTGTTTTGGGATGTGGAATATGGTAAATCAGAAGTTTAAGTGACTTAAAGTCAGCAGCAAACCGTGTTCTGTGAGATTCAGTTCCTGATATCACAGACTTCCTCTTCTGGGTTGCTTACTCTTCTGGTTTACCAAGTTTTACATTAATTTTTACTAATTTTTTTTTTTTTTTTTACATAGGCATCACCACATTATCAAGGCCCAGAGGCCACTCAAGGATAAGGGTTAAAGAGTGTACAGTAGAAATTGGACAATATAGTAATCATTAGTAATGAAAATTTGGTAAATTTGATAACTTATATGGAACAGCTCATCAAGAACTTATTTACTTTAGACTTGATTTAAGTTATTAAATAAATGTACAGAATAGTTTATAAAGCCCCCCCGCCTTCTATATTAAGAATGGCTTTCTAAATAATAAAAGAAAATGGTATAAAGTCTTCTTTTTTTTTTTTAAATAATTTCTTTTACAAAAATAATTAGAAAATCATTCTGAATATGGGAAGAATGGCTTTGTAAACTGTCCTATGCTTTCACCTAACAATTGAATAAATTAATAACTTTTGAAAAAAATGGCACTGTTGCTGGAAGCTATATTACAGATAAAGTTTGATATCAGGAACTGAATCCGATAGAACACCGTTTGCTGCTGACATTGAATCGCTTACTTATCTGGTTTGCGGGATAGTCATTAGTAAATTGAATTTTGGGACAATTCCCAAGTTTGACCAATGGCAACCTTAGAAGGCAGAAATTTCTTTCACGTGTGCTCATCAGCGAAATTCGTAAGCAAAATGGAAATAATGTTATAGGTTTTGCATGAATAAATATTTTTTTGTTTTTGTTTTCTTTAAATGTTTAATTCTAGTAACAAATAAATGAAAAAATAAAAGTCGGAATGCAAAAAAAAAAAAAAAAAATCAGGCAAACATTAATTGTTTGCTTAAATCTAAAATGTAGAACCAAAGAAATTTTGATTAAAATAAAAACAGTATTAAAAACATAAAATAAAATTATAAAAATTAAAAAAATATTACTCACAAAATATAACTAAAAATAAATTTTAAAAATCAAATAAAATAAAATCAATTATAAAACAATAAAAAAAAAATATGGCAACTTGGAACCTTAACTCATTGTTTTAAGGGAGGTAACTGTTTTGATTGTAAGAAAAAATGTTTTATCATTAAATGTAACAAAATAATAACAAAAAAATGTAAAACGCGACGATATTGTTGTTTTGCTTAAAACATTGTGTAATTCTAAGAAATTTTTTTAAAAAACTATTTTAATAGTTACCTCCCTTAGAACAAAGAGTTAAGATTCTGAATTGCCAAAATATCAACGATAAAATTAAAATTATTCAAAATAAATAAATAAAAATGAATAGATTAAATAATAAATAAAAATCACTTGGTAAAAAATAAAATACCAATAAAAAAAATTATAAAAAATAAAATATCAATAAAAAAAATAGAAATTATAAAAAATACAATACCAATAAAACAAATAAATATTATAAAAAATAAAATACCAATAAAAAATAAATATTATAAAAATAAAATATCAATAAAAAATAAATATTATAAAAAAATATCAATAAAAAATAAACATTATAAAAAATAAAATATCAATAAAAAATAAATATCATAAAAAATAAAATACCAATAAAAAAGAATAAAAATTATAAAAATAAAATATCAATAAAACAAATAAAAATTATAAAAAATAAAATACCAATAAAAATTATAAAAATTATTAGAATAAAAATTTTTTTTTGATAACACGAAATGATATCAAATCTACAAAAATTTCGGATAACACGAAATGATATCAGAATAAAAAAAATTTCGGATAACACGAAATGATATCAAATCTACAAAAATTTCGGATAACACGAAATGATATCAGAATAAAAAAAATTTCGGATAACACGAAATGATATCAGAATAAAAAAAATTTCGGATAACACGAAATGATATCAAATCTACAAAAATTTCGGATAACACGAAATGATATCAAATCTACAAAAATGACGTTACATGCTATCCATCTTGTCTTATGTTCTTGACAATTTTATTTTTAGTGTCCTGGTCAGCATCACCACCCCCTCCCCATTTGTTGACCCCAGGTCATCCCTTCAGCTTTTTATTTCAGATATCTTAACAACCAGGCACTTAATAATGTCCGACCAGCTTTCCACACATAACACAATTCTGCCATGTATCATACAAGCTCCCGTATATGATTTACAGCAAGAACTCGTTTTCTATCACAATGGAAAAGAAAATTTTCCATATACGTCAAACAGAATTTCCATGAACAGAGTTTCTTACTTGTAGAACACACTGCTGATTATAACTTGCCTGTCTTCAAATCCAAATTGTCACTGACCGCCGCATAAGTAATCCAATGTGGGTTAGGTTTAGGGTTAACGTTAAATACTCTCATAGTGTTCCTCATCTTTCGGATGATAATCAATCAGATGATAGCACGATGCAACACTCCAAAAAGTCAAGAACATCTGTGTCCATTTTTATATGCATAATGGCATGCAAAATATATTTCTGGCCTTCTTTTTGTCAAATTAGGTACAGTTTTTTTTTGTAAAATTGTCACTTTCAAGAATTTTGCTGAGAATCTTAGTGTTGTGAGTGATAAACATGGTGAGAGATTCCATCATGAT
Source organism: Euprymna scolopes (assembly GCF_053919585.1). NCBI lineage: Eukaryota > Metazoa > Mollusca > Cephalopoda > Sepiida > Sepiolidae > Euprymna > Euprymna scolopes. Next base: position 99,903,239 of record NC_136527.1, on the reverse strand, counting down.
ATTTCAGTGATGGAGAAATGTTTTAAGGAAAGTGGAAGCCTGGCATGTTGGCAGATTACTGTTGGAATATTAAAAAGGAAGTATGATGCTCAACAGGGCTAAGAGGACAAATATTGTTTGAACTGACAATTCTGTGTAACCAATAAAATATGATTCATGGTATATGTTCCGAAATAAAGATAATCTAGAAAAATAAAGGTTAGATTTAGTATGAAGATACAGGTCTTATTTGGCATGTACTTTTTTTTAAGCCTGAAATTTTTTGTACAGTGTAGTTTTAATTTATTTAAAACATCTTCTATTATATAAATCTCACCTGTCTGTCTGTATGTATGTTTGTCTGACAGAGTACAAAATAGACTTCATGGCTTGGTGGGGGATGCCCTTTTCTCTTCCCTGCAACCTCTTTCCCACAGGAGAGACGTAGCGAGCCAGTCGTTGTTCTATCATTATTTCCATGGCAAGTGCTCATCTGAGTTCCATTCTCTGGTCCCCCCTCGCCAATCTTTTTCAAAAAAATCCCGACTAGCTGAAACCACCGTCAATTTTCCCCACTCCCTATCTGTGCCTAAATCAAAATGAAGATTCCATGAACAAAGCTTCTTTCTTAGAAGTGCACGCCTGTGGAACTCTGTTCCGCTTGCCTGTTTCCCTCCCGACTTCAACATAGTCCAACATAAACAAATTCTTGATGAACCGCCCCCTTAAGTAATGACACTTTATCAAATCTCCAATACTAACTATTACTACGATATTATCCCATTGATTACTGTACACACAATAACCCTTATCTCCGAGTAGCCCTTGGGCCTTGATAAGTGGTGACCTCCATGTAAAAAAAAAACAACTTTTGACAGAGGCGATGGATTTTCACAAGATCGATATCGTTTTGAAGCTCGCCCCTTCTGATGCCAAATATCGAAAAATTGGCAAAAAACATTAATTCCTTCACCCTTAACTGGGTACTTTTTCTACAAGGAGGGGGCGCATTTTTCACTGATATTTTCGAAAGTCATTTCCTCTTTTCGATTGACTAGCCTTAATTTAAACCTTTGCCACTTCCAGTTTGGCGATGGCCACAACAGCAAAGACGTAACGTTTATTTTTTTCACATTCCTCCCCTAAGAGAAACATTTTTGTTTTTATTCAATTTTCACCCCAAACAAGGCACAGTGCCACTTCGAAGTAGAGGGCTACTATTGGGGACATAAGTTGCAGGGATATTATGAAGGGAGATGAGTAGCAAGATGTCTGTTCACATTATATTTGAACTTCTGCATGTCAGTACAGTTGGGAAAGCAGAATCCCGGAAGGAAGTTTCAAAGTCTAGCAGTTCTGGGGAAGAAACTATTGGAGTAGAAGGTTTTCTTACATCTGAGGATCTCTACTGTGAAGGGGTGGGATTTAGCTGCTTGTCGGGTTTGTATATCTCGGCACTAATATCCAGTCAGCAAAAAGATATCAAAATCCTCAAAGGCAAGGATACCATCTGGAAGTCCTGCCTCCCCTAAGACAAACATTTTGGGGATCAAAATGAAATCTGTCGTGTCCTATAGTTCGACAGCTTGGACACTTCAAGACCAGCAAGAATGCATCTCTTGCCAGAATATATGCATGCAGGTTACAAACTGTCCCATCGTCGAAACGTTGCATCCCTCTGCCTGTTCTACAAGTATTATAATGGTGAATGCTCTGAAGAACTGCAAGCACTTGTGCCCCCACGACGTGAACACCCTCGACAGACCCGACAAGCTGCAAAATCCCACCCCCACACTGTAGAGATCCCTAGATGTAAAAGATCTTTCTACTCCAGTAGTTTCTTCCCCAGAACTGCTAGACTTTGGAATTCCATTCCAGGTCACTGCTTCCCCAACTGTACTGACCTGCATAAGTTCAAGTGCAACGTAAACCAACATCTCGCTGCCCTAATCCCTACATAGTACCCCAGTAGATGTTTCCCCTGATAGTAGCCCCCTACACCAAAGTGGCAATGTGCCTTGTTTGGGGTGAAAATGTAATAATAATAAAAAAAAAAAAGATATCAGCTAGAGGAAAGACCCAACCAAGAAAATGCAAATATGGACACTATTATCTCACTCTGAGAAAGAGAAGGTGTCAGCTTTCTGGTTAGTGAGCAGGGCTACCCGGCGTTGCTCGTTAGTTATACTCTCTTATGGAAACTATTACAGAATGGAACAATAAAATTGTTACCCCAGAAAAGATGACATGATTCCATTTCTGTTTGAAAATGACGCAATGTTCGACGAGCGAGATTGGAGATGCGCCGCTGTACAACTCATGCTCTCTACTGATCCAAGTTATGACAACAGGACCATTGCCAGCACCCTCAAAATGCATAGCTTGATTGCCACGAATAATAGGGACATTCCTAGGGTGATGGAAACAAAGTTTTTGGCCACGGTTATTGTTTTTGGTGTGGTTTCAAGCAAGGGTCACACTATGCCACCTCACATCTTCGAAGTTGGCTTGAAAGTCAACACCAAAGTGTAACTGGATGTGTTAAAGAGTGCGGTGATCCCCTGGTGCAATCAGAAGGCCACAGACAGACCCTGGGTGTGGCAGCAAGGCTTGGCACCAGCCCACAAGTTCAAAGAAGGAGTACTACGACTTTGTACCCTTCTCCCACTGTCCGTCCTCCTCCTCCTCCTCCTCACCCTGAACCCGCTGGACTACTTTGTTTAGTCATATGTCGAGAACATCACCAACATGACTTCCCATAACATAAAAGCCAGCCTGATCGGCGCCATTCACTGAGATCCCGTCGGCGTATGTGGAAAAGGCATGTACTGAGGCGGTGATTGAGGCTGAAGGCAGCTACATTGAATAGATGTCAGCTCTACTACACAAGTAAGTCACCTGAATTGATTTTTTTTCAATAAAAGTTTTTAAATAAAGCTGTAGTGTTGTTTTATTTAGAACGACGATTTTATCGTTCCACCCTGTAAATGTGTTTATTTTTAAATAAAAAAAAGTAACCATTTACTTCTGTTTCCAAATATTTCAGCTTTTTAGATAATATTCTGTTATATTTATTTGAAAAAAGGGTTGTGATCTATATATATATAGAAGCGAAAATGTTTGTGTGTGTGTGTGTGCGTGCGTTTTCGTGTATGTCCGAGATAGGCTTTTTTCCGAGAAGCGATCGGTCAGCTCTTAAAACTTTTTATATCACATCAAAATTATAATATCTACGAGTTAACAACAGGGGTCGCCTGTCTATTTAATTTATCCGGCTTTGAAAAGTTAATTATTCAACATTTTTCGATCGCCGCATGTGGATTAGGCTTTTTTCGTATAAAAAAGAAGCGAACAAACCCACAGTTAATAAAATACTGCCCCGCACTGAAAGTTGACCTCATTATCGTCAAGGACGGGCACCTGCCAATTCAAACATGTCGCACGTTTTTTTTTTTTTTCCACACTTTATTATTTTCCAACTGAGCGTCAAGGCTTCGGGTTCAATCCTTCCTACATATCTACCAAAACTTTTTTTTTTTTTAAAACAAACACCCGTGCAACGATTTTTGTTTTGATTTACCCAAAAACACGCACACCTCCAAACACCCGGACAATGCCGGGTACCCCCTGCTAGTCCATATATATAAAAGGCAAAACGCGCGCAAGAGTTTTTGTATGTCCAAGAAAGGCTGGTTCTCGGGCAGGGCTTTACCATCGCTTAGAACTTCTTATAAACCGTGTAGATCATAATATGTACGGATTGCGAATGTGCGTCATGGCTAGATTTATTTACGTCGACTTTTATAAAATTATTGCTATTTCGACTTCTCACGTGTTGATTCGACTTTTTCATATAAAAGCAAAACTGCTGTGAAACTAATGAGCAGTTCTTGGTCCACGGGCCGGGAACGTCCAGAAGGCGATGGACGTTTGGTCAATGTCGGTTTTCACCGTCATGTCAGACAATTGCTTTCATTTGGTCACTCCCCGAATAAAGGGGGGGGGGCTGATTTTCCACAACACATTGGGAAAACAAAACCAGACAAAGTAAAAAAAAAAAACAAACCCAAAAGAACTATCCCGCAGTAAAATTAAGTGTGGAATTAAATTCCACATGCACCTGTCACATTCCATTCACGCACCTTTTGTCACATCACTTATAATGATTTTATTTCACACATCCTTACTTTGCTGTCATCGTAACATGGTGGGAAGTCATCAGCCTATAAACCTCAAGGGTTCAGGTTCGAGCCTGCCTACCTACCTAAACATTTTATTTTCTTTTACACCTCCAAACACCCGGGCAACGCTGGGTATCCCCGCTAGTGAATTATATAAATCTCACCTGTCTGTTTAAATGTATGTATATATGTTCGTATGTCTTCCAAAGGGCGAATGAACCCTTTTTCAGGGTCAACGGCCAACTAGCACCGTGTGTGTGTATGTGTGTGTTGCGGTGGAGAGGGCTACCGTAAGCCGTGGTGAAGGCAACCTTTCTAGGAGAAGTAAATCTCTGATTTAAAAAAACCATAAAGCGGGAGACCAGTACCCGCATTAAGCTGGTCTGCAGTTTAACTTGTTGCTGGCTATCTTGCTCTTGCTTGTTGCTGGGTCTCAACATTTTGAACCAAGAGAGAGACTTAGCTGTCGTACAAAGCTGAGACTCTGTAACATCATCTGTGTATAGATACTCCCTCAGGCATTTGTCTATTAAAATAGTCTTGTGGCGATGGAAATCATTTTTGGGATCATGGACTTTAAGTGTCTGAGGGAGTGGCACTCGTCTGACAAGACGTTGCAATCATCATGTCTCACAAAAACTTTCGACAAAGGCAACTGATCCTGACAAGATTGGTATCATTTTAAAGTTTAACGTCTCGGACGACAAATATTGAAAAATTGGCCAAAAACATTAATCCCTTCACCCTCAACTGGCCAGTTTTGTACAAGGAGGGGTTGATTTTTTGCGAGCCATTTTTGCAAGTCGTTGTATCGGTTGGATTGACTTTGGCTAATTTTAACGTTCCGAGCTTCTGGTCGCGTCATGGAATAGTGGTAAGACGTCAGGTTTTCTATCACTTTCTTTTCCATCTTCGCGTCAAGGGTTCGAGCCTGCCTGCCTGCCTTCCTACAACCACTTTTTTTTTTAACACCTCTCTTTACCCGGTCTTCCTACTGTTATTTTACACCCCCCACCCGGGCAATGCCGGGTACCCCCGCTAGTAAGAAATAAGTCGTGCTGCTAATAGTTCTTTAGGCGTGTGTAAAAAAAAAAAAATGGATACAAGACATTTCAACACTATTTGATACAAACAAAAAAAAAGTTGAAAACAAAATTAAAACATAAAATTTAATTTAAATTATATGAATTTGGAATTTTTTAACATAAAACATAAATACAACAAAATAAAAATGATATAAATTCAGCATCCAAGATTTTATTTATCTTAACAATCAATTCTTTCAATTTCAGCAATAACAAAAATGACAAATAAACAGTTCTTCTGTTTGCTTCGTTTTCAACATTATATGGTCATGCTTATTTCTAAGAAAAATTGCCAGGTTTTTTTTATGAGTATACATAAGAAAAAATTCAATATTGACATAAAAATATTTGTTGTTCTACGTAAACGATGCCAGTCTGTAAAATGTACTGAAATTTTAAAGAGCCGATTGCTAAAATAAATAAAACCTTGACTCTTGGAATATAGCTAAATTGTTATGCATTTATATATATGTAGTTATATATATATATATATATATACGCATATATATACATATATATATATATATATACATATATACACACATATATATATACATATATATATTAATATGAACAACAATTTAGCTACAAGTATATATATATATATATATATATATATATATATATATATATAGCTACTTCATTTACTCACATAAACTTAATATACGAAAGTATAAATTTATGCATAAACTTTAAGTATTTACTTAAAAAGTGCTCAATACGTAGGTAAAGCTAGTTAGTAAGTTATAAAATATATATGGCGATTAAGCTACACTGAATATTCCGCGTTTCATCCACTCTAGGATTCTTCAGGCTTATGCGCATAAGCCTGACGAATCCTATATATATATATATATAGAGAGAGAGTAAGTTATAAAATATATATAGCGATTAAGCTACACTGAATATTCCGCGTTTCATCCACTCTAGGCGCATAAGCCTGAAGAGTCCTAGAGTGGATTAAATTAAAATAAAGATTCTAAACACAAGATTTAGTATCATATTTTGATTTTAATCTTCGTCAAAACCTAAAACTGGTGCAAACTGTCCTGTTTGGAGAGTGTATTTTATTTTTTAAGAGTATCACAGCAAAGCCACCATTCTCTCATGCATAGGATATTGTTGCCACATCTGGTCAGGTGCATCTATCACTAGTCCAAAAAAGCGTCCCCAATCTAATAGGCCATGCACTGTGGAACAAGGATCAACCCTTGTCTCATGACTGCAGTGTTGCATCCCTTTGTTTATTTTACAAGTATTTTAATGCGATGATCTGTGGAAAACATAGCACTAGTATCCTCTTTACGTACATACACTCGACTAACCCGAAACGCATCAAAATCTCACCCTTTCATTGTTGAAGTCTCTAGATACCGGAAAGCTTTCTATTTAATTAAATTCAGTGTAGCTTAATCGCTATATATATTTTATAACTTACTCTCTCTCTCTCTCTCTATATATATATATATATATATTAATATGAACAACAATTCAGCTACGAGTATATATATATATATATATATATATATATATATATATATATATATATATACAATTCAAGAAAATGTCACCTAAATAAATAAAAACAAAACAAGACAAAATTAAAATAAAATAAAAACATTCAAAATATAATAAAAAAACAACAAAAAAAAAAAGGAGAAAACATTTCCCCCCTCCAAATCAGATAAAGAAATTAGTACCAATTAATAAAATAAACCTCATTTAAATTCATTTTTCTTGTTTATTTGATGTGTCCATGCATCCATATATTAGACTGCCCATTGGTCAATTTGCATTCAACCTTCCTCACCCCCATACGCGAGTATAGTAAGGTACCCAGTTGGTTTTTTAAAGTTTAGTTCCCGAAAAAGAGTCCCATCTGGATAGGAACACAGGTAACTGTATACACCCATTGCCTACATGAGGGTGATGTCACAGTCCTAATGAGTAGTTATGCATGAAGGGTTGGTTGTTTGGTTGGTTGGTTATTTTTGTTTTACGGTATATAAACCCTTTTCAGGTTATTTAATGCTGGACCCAGTGATCCGGAAGAAAATTTTTTAATATAATATATGTTTTTTTTTTTCAAGTCGGTTTCTATTTAACCTATAGTTGGGACCCTAACAGGTACTACCACTCTTGGTCAGAGTGGACCTGGGAGCAATGGCAATTAAAGGATGGCTCCACATTCTCCAAAGCCTGCAAGCTGGGACCTCACCACTGGATATAGTTTAAGGTCATATCCAGGACCGTAGAGCTAGGTAGTAAGTTATAAAATATATATGGCGATTAAGCTACACAGAATATTCCACGTTTCATCCACGAAACCTGATGAATCCTAACGTGGATGAAACACGGAATATTCTGTGTAGCTTAATCACCATATATAATATATATATATATATATATATTATTCTGTGTAGCTTAATCGCCATATATATATATATATGGCGATTAAGCTACACAGAATATTCCGAGTTTCATCCATGTTAGGATTCATCAGACATATATATATATATATATATATATATATATATATGAACGAGAGTGATGAACCCAGCTAGAATGTTAACCAATCCAAACCTATCAATACAATTTTTTTTTTTTAAATAACACATTTGGTTCTTGGTCCATCATCAAAATGTTGATGATGGACCAAAGGTCTTTGGCCTTTTTTTCTCCGTCCTACAGCATATGTTCTAGATGGCCTCCATTTAGCTTTTGTTTTTTTTTGTTTTTTGGGTCACCCTGCATATTTCTTCTGATGAGTTAAGGGTATAATAGATTCACTGATTGATATCATAATAAAGTGATTGATTTTGCGCTACGAAATAGATACTGTCAAGAATTGTATAAGTCAACTGAATTAAAGGAATAAATTATAAGATGGTCAGCATCATGAATTTTTTTTTTTCTTTTTAGAAAATTTTCTTTTTTCTTTTTAGAAAAAAAAAACAGAAGCGCCTGATGCCACCAGACATGTGTAAGGATTGGGGAGGGATAAGTGAATGTAAAACCAGAGCAATGGCAATTAAGGAGTTCATCCACACTCCCCAAAGCCCGCAAGTTGGGGCCTCACCATTGGATATAGTTTAAGGTCATATCCAGGACCGCCCTCGTGGAGGGAGGATGGGGAATAGGGAATAAAAAGATCATAAAAAGAATGCGTGCACAGACCGACGAGCTTGTTAGAGAAGACGATCATGTTAGAGACGTGGGTGATGTCACAGCCGTAATGAGAAGTCACGCGTGGTGGGAGAATGAAGAATAAAGGTCTTTTCTTTAAACCTGAAACAGTGAGCTGAAGTTTTTTCCTATTCTTTGTCTCTTTTGCGACTGAGTCTACAATGTGTTGGGTCCCGGATGTCTACATTTTAATGCATGTGTAAACGTGTGGATTACGATACGTCTGCAAAAGGAGAAAGGAAGGACAGCCAGACGCCATACAACTCTGAAACTGCATCCTGCTCATCGCTCTTGACTAGACCTGAACCGACCCCGGTAACCAACGCTCTGCTTCGCTGAGCAAACACCTCCATCTTATCTGTCCTTTTCAGGACAAACAATGTCTACAAACAATAACTTTTTGTTATACATGTTCTTTTCAGGGACAACCCAGTCTTTATGAAGACGATTTCTATTTTAGGGAGTTGAGCTGATATTTTGCCTCAGTACTATATCAACAAACTGTTATAGAGCAGTGAGGCAGAAGCAGTAAATTATCTGTTCATCTGTCTATCTATTTGTTTATCTTATTATCTATGTATCTGTCTGTCTATATAACTATTTATCTAGCTAGAGTTGTGTGGACAAGAGATGTGAAGCCATGTTTTGACATGTCGAACTGTGGCCTGGTCAAGTTGCACAGGAAACTATCCGAACAGGTGACCGGAATTGACGTGTCACATTGTTGAATAGAATTTGGGCAACGCTGGAATTATTGCTGGGTGCACACATGCATATGGAGCTAGGTACACACATGCAAATATTGTTGACAAATGTTCAAACTAATAAACGTCATCAAAAAGTCATGACAATTTGAAAAAAATGTACAGAAGCTTTGAAATCAACATTCTTCAACTGACAAGTTTTGAAGACAGTCATATTAAAATTTGGCCTTGGACGAATTTAATAAGGGCCAGTGGAATGCGGCATGGAAAAACGAAATTCCTATCTAATTTTTTTTTGTAAATAAAAACAAATGCCAACCAAGGAAGAAGTCAGTCAGAGAGACTAGTAGCAGATGCACCAACCCAAATGTGACAACAATACTCCATACATGGGTTTGTCGATCATGCTTAAGTTTGAAGTAACATTTTGTTTGATCTGTCTCAATTAAGATTAAAATAGGATTTTAAAAATATTTGAGTTCTCATCACATGCATATTTCAGTGAAAAAAATTAAAAAAATGAACCCAGTTTGCTTTTAGAAAAGAAAAAAAAACAAACAAAAAAAACATGGATGCAGCAATTTTTTTTTATATATATACTTAAAGAAATAACAAGAAACAAAAATGTCTTTTCCTTTTCACATCCGCAAAACAAATTAAAAAAAAAACTACGAGAAGCAATACAGACGGATCAGCTGCAAATATAAATTAAATAAAATAATAAAATTTAGTTAAATAAATAAAAATAGTTAAATAAATAAAAATACAACAAAAACAAACAAACAAACAAATAAATATTAAATGGTTTTAGTTAAATAAAAATACAACAAAAAAACAAATAAACAAATAAATATTAAACATCATCATGATTAAAGAACAAAAAAGGGGTGGAAATGGATTTATAATGAATAACTTTTGATAAAAATTTAATGTGGTTTGCTTAAAGCATTATTTCATATGTATATAGTAAAAGAAATTTAAGTTTATAGAAGGCAGAACAAAGCAAAGATATAATGGATAAACTTACACTGAAGAAACTTTATTGAATCAAGACGTGTGTGTGTGTGTGTGTGTGTGTGTGTGTGTACAATCATATATATATATATATATATATATATATATATATATATATATATATATAATATAAAGCTGAATGTCTGTGTGTGTGTCTGGTCAGGAATAGCCTCCTATATGGTTGACTATTTAAAAAAAAACTGATTACATATAATGATAGAAGATGTATCAAGACACAGGAATGGGTATGTTTGATCTGGCAGAACGGTGGTTCATTAAAATTGTGGGATCTGCGTACGCGCCTGGTCCACAAAGTATGGAAATAAAAAATTTAAAAATTACAAAAAAACGTTTACAAGTGTTTTTGATATGGATGTACATAAGAATAGTTTGATAAGTATGTTTTAACTTAAATAGGGATGGTATAATAAAATTGTGGAGTTTGCGTTCACGCCTGACATTCATAGAATGGAAATTGGCACAAACTTTAATAAAGACTTTTCATATCTATCTGCGTAAGTATACTTTGATAATTATGTTTCAGTTTGAAGAAATATGATATAATAAAATTATGGGATGTTCGTTCGCGCCTGACCTCCATAGAATGGAAATATGTCACAAAGTTTAACCAGGTTTTTCAATATAGATCCACAGAATATTGTGATAAGTGTTTCAGTGTGAACAAGTATGGTATAATAAATTATGGGGTCTATCTATTTTATTTTTACTTTAATCATATTTTGCTTTGGTTTTGATACCCCCAAATTCGAAGCTATCTCTTTACAACCCTTCCTTTTCATAACCTGTCATACTTTCATAAATTAGAGTCCATTTTCTGTAGGCTGTTTTTTTAACCCAGTCAACGACGGGTATTTTTGCTAGTATATATCTATATATATACACACACATTCATGTAATTTATTCTTATGTTCTTTCTTGTGTCATTTATTTATTTATTTTTTTTTTTTTTTAGGGGGCTGGTGGATCTTTGGTATACCAGCTCTTTCCACTCGGGCAACGCCGGGTATCCATGCTACTATAAAAAAAAAATTACAGCCATTTTGAATCTCAGCTATGATTTGATGAAAGTGATTGATTGTCTATTTTTTTTTTGCACTTTTTTTTTCGTTGTAAACTATAATGTATCATTGCCAACCATCAATAATGAAAAACTGTGTTGTGACCATTATTCAAATTAAATTATTATACAAGATATATTGTAAGGATATCTACTAATTAGTATATATATATAATTTACTACATATTTTATATATATATATATATATATATATAATTTACTATATATTTTATATCTGTATATATAATTTACTATATATTTTATATATATATATATATATATATATATATATATATATATAAGTTACTATATATTATATATATATATATATTATAAATATAATTTACTCATGTTCACCCCTAATAAGGCCACTTACGTAAGGGCTACTATTTAGGACCATACCTAGAAAAGATTAACAAGATGTTGGTTTACATTACATTTAAACTTCTGCATATCAGCACAATCAGGGACACTGGTAGCAGGAAGGGAATTCCAAAGACTAGCTGTCCGAAGGAAGAAACTATTAGAATAGAAAGGTTTCTGGCATTTAGGAACCTCAACAGTGAAGAGGAGAGATTCTGTTGCTAAGCAGGTTTGTTGGGGGGATATGTACATCGAGGGGGCACAAATGCAACAAGCTCATCAGAGCACATTTCATTAAAATACTTGTAAAACAGACACAGAGAGGCAACATTGTAGCGATGGGACAGGGGTTGGAGCTTAGCTGACAGTGTGGGACCGATTAGATTGAAAAATATTTGCACTATATAAGATATAGATATATTTAAAAAAAAAACATTGTAGCGATGGGACAGGGGTTGGAGCTTAGCTGACAGTGTGGGACCGATTAGATTGAAAAATATTTGCACTATATAAGATATAGATATATTTTTAAAAAACATTGTAGCGATGGGACAGGGGTTGGAGCTTAGCTGACAGTGTGGGACCGATTAGATTGAAAAATATTTGCACTATATAAGATATAGATATATTTTTAAAAAACATTGTAGCGATGGGACAGGGGTTGGAGCTTAGCTGACAGTGTGGGACCGATTAGATTGAAAAATATTTGCACTATATAAGATATAGATATATTTTTAAAAAACATTGTAGCGATGGGACAGGGGTTGAAGCTTAGCTGACAGTGTGGGACCGATTGAAATTGAAAAATATTTGCACTATATAAGATATAGATATATTTTAAAAAAAACATGTTAGCGATGGGACAGGGGTTGGAGCTTAGCTGACAGTGTGGGACTGATTAGATTGAAAAATATTTGCACTATATAAGATATAGATATATTTTTAAAAAAATACAATAATAAATTAAACCATTTCTTTTTTTTTTCTTTAATTTGTTCAAAATCGTATTTTTATGATTCTTTGAAAATATCTGGTAGTAGGACGACCACTAGTGTAAATGTGGTATTGTGGTGACTAAAATGATTTTAGTTTAGAGTAGAATGAAAATATGCCACAAAGTTTAACAGGGTTTTTTAATATAGATCCGCAGAATATTGTGATCAGTGTTTCAGTGTGAACAGGTATGGTATAATAAATTATGGTGTCTATCTATTTTATTTTTACTTTCATCATATTTTGCTTTGGTTTTGATACCCCCAAATTCGAAGCTATCTCTTTACAACCCTTCCTTTTCATAACCTATCATACTTTCATAAATCAGAGTCGATTTTCTGAAGGCTGTTTTCAACGACGGGTACTTTTGCTAGTATATATATATACATATATAATTATAAAACTCAAATGACTTTGTAACGATGTATGTAATATTTGCACTATATAAGATATAGATATATTTAAAAAAAAATACAATAATAAATTAAACCATTTCTTTTTTTTTTTCTTTAATTTGTTTAAAATCGTATTTTTTTTTTATGATTCTTTGAAAATATCTGGTAGTAGGACGACCACTAGTGTAAATGTGGTATTTTGGTGACTAAAATGATTTTAGTTTAGAGTAGAATAGAATTTTAAAAAAATTATTTCTAATCAAGAATGACCAACAGCGCTTGTTTTTTTTCGTTTTATCAAATTGATAATGGCAAAAGTATAACAGGGGAAATAAGCCAGTCTTATTCCGCCCAGTTATTAATGGTACCTATTTACAATGCCTCCCCACGCGACGGAGTTAGAGACCGGGGTCGTTTTTTAACGTGGAGAAAAGGTACAAAAAATAAAAAATTGTCTCAGTCGTGAAGGATTTCTCCTCCACTGAAAGAGAACGAGAAATGGAAGTGCAGCATCTGAAGAACAGATACTACACTTTGATCTTGACCAAAAGGCCATGTAATTTGATTGACGAACTGACGAAAGTTAAAAATCTAGCGATTTTCTGGAGATTTCTTTTCCCTGATCTAGCGATTTTCTGGAGATTTCTTTTCCCTGATCTAGCGGGTTTTAATTTTTGGTTTAGATACCCATGTTTGCCTGATGGATATATATATTAATAATAACATTAATTAATAATATTAATAATAATATTAATAATATTAATTAATTCATAAGTACATGAAAGAATTTTGCTGTTAAATTATTTGGAATTGTGATTTTCACCTAAGTATTTTATTGAACAAGGACCCATTTTTTTTTCTCATCACTACAAAAAAAAGTATGCATTTCTTAACATTAGAATTTTATTTAGCCAATTTACCAAGGAATCTTCAGTTAAAAAGCACCATTTTTTTTTGTAAGTATTTCTAATCGTTTAACTTTATTGCATTTTTTGTCACCTCCCTTTTCAGTGATGTAATGTCACTTTTAAAAAATCGCACGAACTGTTAAATTCTAAAAAAAAAAAAAAAAAAAAAAAAAAAAAAATGGCACAAATGAAAAATAAAAAATATTGAATCATCCGTAACTATAAAAGTTACGAGTTTTTCGCATGAATACATTCTTATAGCCACCTGTTCTTCACTTGTAAAAGATGGCATGAATTGGTACGTTGTAAAAAAATGGCATAAGTTAAAAATAAAAAAAATTTAGATTATCCTTAACTATAAAGGTTTGAGTTTCTTGCATAAATAAATGCTTATAGTGACCTGTTCTTCACTAGTAAAAAATGGCACAAATTGGTAAATCGTATAAAATGGCACAAATGAAAAAGAAAAAAAATTAGATCATCCATAACTAAAAAGCCACAAGTGAAAAAAAACAAAAACAAAATTAGATTATCCGTAACTATAAAGGTCTGAATTTCTCACATAAATAAATGCTAATAGTGAGCTGCTCTTCATTAGTAAAAAAAAAAAAAAAAATGGCACAAATTGGTAAATTATAAAGAATGGCACAGGAACTTTGAGGTTGGGTAAAAGATATGTGAGCATTCAAACAATCACACCCATAACCATTTTATAATTAATATTGTTATTAATATTATTAATTAATATTATTATTAATATTATTAATTAATATTATTATTAATATTATTATTAATATTATTATTAATATTATTAATTAATATTATTATTAATATTATTAATTAATATTATTATTAATATTATTAATTAATATTGTTATTATTTGATTTCCAATTAGAATTTAAATCAGCAATATTATTTTTGCATGTAAGCTGAAGCAGTGAAGCTTAAATAGTAAAAATTAATTTCAATTAGTGATAATTTTATTTGTTTTTAGCATTTTATTATTTTATGATTATTACACTTTTGAGTTTACAGAATTTTTTAAATGCAAAAACTGTGTCGTCAAAACTTCCAACTCCACACTCTCTTGTCAAAACTTCCAACTCCACAACTCGACACTCTGTCGTCAAAACTTCCAACTCACAACTCGACACTCTGTCATCAAAACTTCCAACTCCACAACTCGACACTCTGTCGTCAAAACTTCCAGCTCCACAACTCAACACTCTGTCTTCAAAACTTCCAACTCCACAACTCGACACTCTGTTTTCAAAACTTCCAACTCCACAACTCTCTTCAAGTTGATTCGCACTACAGACATATTACACACCTTCTTTCAACTTGTTCCCCTGTTTGCTTCACGTTTGTTTTATTCGCTTGTTTTATTTGCATAGTAACAACGACCATCAACCATAAAACAAACTGGGAGTCGCCATTTTAGCATTTTTCTTTCTTTTTATTTTGTAACACGATCGACCCTATTGAAACACGTATATATGATAGCTAAGTAAGTTACGATTTTCTCTACAAGTTTTCTTTATTCAAGAATTTTTATTCTTAACTATTTCCTTTCATGTTTATGATTTGTTATAACAGTACGGTTTTACTTTACACATTTAAAAAAAAAAAGACAATATTTTTGCACCAAGCTAATATCTATAATATAAAGCTGAACGTCTGTCTGTGTGTGTGTGTCTGGTCACGAATAGGCTCCTATATGCTTGACGATTATAGAAAACTGATCACATATAATGATAGAAGATGTATCGAGACACAGGAATAAGTATGTTTGATCTGGCATATTAATGATTCATTAAAATTGTGAGGTCTGCGTTCGCACCTGGTTCACAAAGTATGGAAATAAAAAATTTAAAAATTACAAAAAAACGTTTACAAGTGTTTTTGATATAGATGTACATAAGAATACTTTGATAAGTATGTTTTAACTTAAATAGGGATGGTATAATGAAATTGTGAGGTCTGGGTTCGCGCCTGGCCTCCATAGAATGAAAATAGGCACAAACTTTAATAAAGTCTTTTCATATCTATCTGCGTAAGTATACTTTGATAATTATGTTTCAGTTTGAATAAATATGGTATAATAAAATTATGGGGTGTTCGTTCACGCTTGACATCCATAGAATGGAAATATGTCACAAAGTTTAACCAGGTTTTTTAATATAGATCCACAGAATATTGTGATAAGTGTTTCAGTGTGAACAGGTATGGTATGATTAATTATGGGGCCTATCTATTTTATTTTTACTTTCATCATATTTTGCTTTGGTTTTGATACCTCCAAATTCGAAGCTATCTCTTTACAACCCTTCCTTTTCATAACCTGTCATACTTTCATAAATCAGAGTCGATTTTCTGTAGGCTGTTTTCAACGACGGGTACTTTTGCTAGTATATATATATCTATATAATTAGAAAACTCAAATGACCTTGTAACGATGTATGTAACTCACTTTCCAGTTTACGACATCCGGTTGCGCATGCGCGCATGATCTGCGCACTGAAATATTAACGTTATTATTGAACCCAGTCAACGACAGGTACTTTTGCTAATATGTATATATAAGTCAATATGAATTTATTAATAGGCATTAATAAATTAATAAACCTCCCCTTTGGGTAAAAAGGTATTAGCTGAAAAAGCAAAATGGGTTCCCTAGTCCCGACGACGTGTCGTCCCCAACACAACTCACCTTCTTCGTCGTAACTCCTTTGTCACATGCACGGAACGCCGCTTCAATTTCCTCGTCCGTGTCGTTGGTGCAGTCTTCCTGCTTGTCTTCGTAGGTGCTATGCTCGTGATCACGTTCGTGCTCGTGCTAGAGGGAACAGAATCAGTGAAGAGACGGGCACGAATGGTTAAGGGCTTCATTATGGCAAAGGTATGAAGGGGGGGGGGGTTGGGCGTGTGAGTGGGGTAGAGACAACAGTGGCGACCATTTTCATATGAACATTTTACGCAATTTTTTTTAAAAAAATTATTTTTGAAGCAATAAAAAGTTTGAAAAAATGCTCAAAACCAGAAACACGTTTTTATTATTGTCACCACACAAACAGAGGGGGGGGGTGCACATGACAAATGCAAAACTACATTAATGCTGGTATTTAGAACAAGGTTAGCAATATCTACGCAATAATCCGCTAAGGTAATTTCATGTCCATACGTATGTTATCACTTTTCACCCCGATTTCTAAAAGAAGGGATAGCTTTATTACTCAAAATGCAATGCAAAAAAAAAAAAAAAAAAAAAAAGTAATTTTAAAAAATTTAATCCGATGTTGCTGACATCTCAGACTACTGGTCACCAAGTACTACCGACCTTTAAGCAGCTTTTTCTTCACCCTTTGTCAGAAAAATCACTCATTGAATGAGGACTGAATGACAAAATAGGAGAAGCGAGAGTTACTGGAGCTGCCGATAACACATCCACTGTATTATCTACTCTCCATTAAAAAAAAAGGGGGGGGAATGGGGAATGCTGTCGCATTAAATAATGTTTTCGCCTAATCACATTGACGCACTGGTACCCGTTAGATCACAAAAGTTAAGCAATGTTTAGTCTGGTCAGTACTAAAATGGGTAACCATTTGGGACTTCCAGGTGCTGTATGTGCTCTCTGCTTATCTCGGCATTGCTTCCAATCATCTAGCTCTTCTCCTTGCCACTGGACTCAAGCAGTGCTGATTAACGAGAAGTGTGGCTGGAGATTGCGCAACCCTTGCCTCACAATTATCCTTTGTCTTTCGAGACTGAACGGAAGCGTTTTATACGAGGTGCCTTCAAAAAGTTTCCAGACATGTTTTCATACAGGGATTTAAAATTTTTGTAGACTCATGAAAATTCACTATTACTTGACCATCTTACAATTTATTCTTTTAATTACGCTGACTGTTTCGTAGCGCAGAATCATTCACTTTATTATCATATCAATCAATGAATTTATTTTGCCCTTAACTCATCGGAAGAAAAAGCAACAATCAATCTGTCAAATGAAAACAAAGTGTGATTTGACATGATTAAAATCCGAAAATTGGAAGAGAAGTTGCTATTTTTTATTTTATCTTTTATTATGCCATTTTAAAGGCGGTAAAGTCACTAAAATTTAAATATTCGTATTAATAAATTGCATTAATTTTGATATATACTATTAAAAATATTCTATTTTATATTTTCTTAATTTATTATTTATAATTAATCTCTATATGTTTACTGTCATAATATTCATAATTGTAATATATATAACATATGTCTATGTATTTATTTAATTTTATATGAATCTAATCACAAAAAATATCTATCTTGGTCCCCGAGTTTATTGAAGAGGAATCTATGTTTTCAGTGGCGTCTGTGCTTCCATTAGTCCGGACGATTGCCTGATAACCGTCCATTAGTTTTTCCTGAAATTTTGCCACAAATTGCATTTCATTAAATAAATGTGCACAGTAAATAATTTTTTTTGTTTTCGAAAATTCCCGTTGCGTCCCAAGGAGCTCAAAAGAGGTCAAAAATGCTCCAAAATGATCAAAAATAAAACTTTTTGCCCCATAATTTTTGATCCATCCATTAGATTTTTATGAAACTTGGACAAAATGTGGAACCCATTGTTCTTAATATAAATCCAGTATGGGTGACCCCGACAAACTTCTGGTTTGTGTCCCCGGGGACATTCAGCGCTAAAAACGCCTCTTTTTGTGACTCTTTTTTTCATATTTCTCAACAAAAACTTGATATGTTTGATTATATAGTGGTTTTTCACTGTGGTCAACTCAAATATACATGTGTTATGGCCTGAAACTGCACTGTTATCCATTTACACTGGGATTCGGCGTTTCCAGGGGCTCAAAAGAGATTAAAAAATGGCCAAAAATGACAGTTTTTGCCCCATAGCGTTTGGCCCATTCCTGAAACTTGGCCAAAATGTGGAGGCCATTGTTCTTAACATAGATTCAGTATGGATGACCCTGGCAAAATTCTGGTTTGCATTCCTCTGGAACATACCTTTTTGAAGCTTTTTTTTTTCATATTACTCAAGAACTTGACATGTATGTCTATATAGTAGTTTTCCATGGTGCTGAATTCAAATATACATGTCTTAAGGCATAAAACTGCACCGTTTGTCCATTTTCACTGGGATTGGGCATTCCCAGGAGCTCAAAAGGAGCTACAAATGCCCCACGATTGCAAAAACTGGTAACTTTTGCCCCATCCATTAGATTTTTCTGAAACTTGGCGAAAATGTGAAGACAACGTTGACCCTTCACACTTCTCACATTCATCATTTCTTCATTATTTTTTGTGTGGCGTCATCTCACATGCAGCACCAGAGGGGGAACCACGCATACGCGACTTGTTCTATTTCCGGTAATACCAATTGTTGATTTTATCTGAATTTTATATACATATATAATTCAGTTTTATTAGTATTTTAATAAAATTTATTATTACATAATTTTAATAAAATTTATTATTACATAATTTTAATTCCTTATTGTCATTGGATTATTTATCATTAATTTTACTTAATTTTAATATAAAATTTCGCCTTAGTATCATTTTATCATAATTTGTTGAAATACAGTTGAAAAGTCGATAATTCACTTTTTAATTTGAAGGAGTTGTTTCCCTTTATAAAAACCTAGTGTATATATATATATACAAGCCGCAAAAAAATTGAAGTTATTTTTTTAAATTGACGTGAACACTAGAATATTTCAATTAAAAGTCAAATATGAACAGGTAAAATTATAGAAGGTAACTTTTAAGGAGAATATAGTGAGGTATAGGTTGTTTAAACAGTTACATTAAATTTAGCATAAGTTGCCAGTTTTTGAAAAAAGTACAAGGGCGGACTTTCTTTTTGACGGCACTATATATTATATATATCCACAGACAAGTTACCTGGGTCCACAAGAACGACGACGACACAAGTGCATAAATGTTTTATACACATAATCTAATGATAAATAACTCTTTTAGTAAAAGTTGTAGGATTGATAGATTGCTTAGTCGATCAAGTTCGGTCACAGTTCAAAATTAGAAGCCACATCATCCCTCACCCTTCTTTCCAACGCATTACTTTTCAGAAAAGCATATACATACATATACACACATATATATATATATATATATATATATATATATATATATATACGAGCAAACAGTTAATAAAACATGTTAAAAAACACTTTGAAAAAGAGTTAAAAAACATATTTAATCTGAAAAGGAAACACTTGATAAGTGGATAGTCATTAATCCGCGGAGTTTCGAAGAAATACTTTCATTCTCATCAGAGGGTAGGAATTAGCAAAATGCGGGATCAGTACCGTCACTGGATTATTTATCTTCCACCAGACTATCCATTCACGTGTAATCACCTTTTTCTTCACCACATTCCCTCTGCTTCACTTTTTTGTTTTCAAGTAAGATCTTTGACTTACTTGTTGTTTCATCAAATACTTTTGTATGCAAACTCCGATCCTGCATTTTGCCAATTCCTACCCTCTGATGAGAATGAAAGTATTTCTTTGAAACTCCGTGGATTAAGGACTATCCACTTATCAAGTGTTTCCTTTTCAGATTAAATATGTTTTTAACTCATTTCAAAGTGCTTTTTAACATATTTTATTAACTGTTTGCTCGTATTATAAGCTCTATCTCCTATTTGGTTTTATCGAGCTTTTACATCTGGCTGAGATAACTTTATAAATATTATTTTTTTAATATTTATATTATACTTTAATTTTACCATCTTGGATCATTTTGGTAAATTTAATTGTAATTTTTAATTTATATATATATATATATATATATATATATATATGAAAGTTTCAAAAACTAAAAGCAATGCAGAAAGCTTTTTAATCAGTTTTGGGGTGAAAATTTGGCTGCCAAGAGGTTAAAGCTGAAAGAGTTGACATTTGCAGACTCTACCAAACTCCTCTGCCAATTTTGGGTCCAAACACTTGAAATTTTAGATGTAGGTTACCTGGATATGAGTCAAACTTTTTAATATATATATATATATATATATATATATATATATATATATATATATATGCATATAAAGTTATGAACAGTACATAGCACCCGAGCAAAGCTGGGCTGAACTACTAGTATATATATATTTCTTTAAGAGACTGTCATATATATATATATATATATATATATATGACAGCCCCTTAAAGAAATTCATTTCTTATCGTTGAGCACCTTCAGTTGAATTAAAGTTGGTCAATTTAGCTCTTATGCATAGATCATCGTATAACGATTAGATCACTGTCTGACTGATGTAAAGAACATTTAAAAAATTAAAATGTTTCAATTCAACGTTATTTCACGCGGTTAATGGTAGCCGAATGGATACGGTCTTTGCTAATCGAGCCAGAGATGTCTCGTGTTGCCGAGTTTGAATCGTTCGACTGGTATTAATCGTGACACCATGCACTGAAGATTCCCGAAAGAATGAAACACTAGTGTCTGTAGGTATTTTATTATTATAGTAAAAAAAAATTATATATATAAAGCTGGGGATTAAGGAGGGATGTGTATAGTGGAATCAGAACGGCAGTGTCTTATTTTTGGTTCTTCTAAGAGTGCTGGAATTCTGAAATGCCGTCTAAAAAAAAAGTGGGATTTGAAAAATTTAATGTATAAAATTTACCCTTTCATCTTTGAAGGAAACTGAAGATTTCTTCATTCGTTCAAAAAAAAAAAAAAGAAAAAAAAAATTTTAGAAAAAAATGGTAAAGAAATAAATAATTTTTAATAATACGGGTGGGAGATATTTTTTTCAATAAGTTTACATCTTTATGTGAATGGGGAAAATAAGCGCCCCCTTTTGTTTCACAGAATCATATCTTATTTTTTTTAGTAACGACATTATATATATATATAAAAGCGAAAATGTGTGTGTGTGTGTGTGTGTATGTACGCTTTTTTGTGTATGTCCGCGAAAAGCTTTTTTCCGAGAAGCAATCGGTTGGCTCACTCCTTCTCAAAACTTTTTATATCACATCTAAATGATAAGAGTTATGAACAGGGGTCACATGTGTATTGAATTTGCCTGACTTTT
Organism: Euprymna scolopes; assembly: GCF_053919585.1. Lineage (NCBI taxonomy): Eukaryota > Metazoa > Mollusca > Cephalopoda > Sepiida > Sepiolidae > Euprymna > Euprymna scolopes. The sequence continues at coordinate 99,881,263 of NC_136527.1, read as the reverse complement.
ACCAGCTCGCCGCTTCAAAAAGCGAATCGTCTAACTTGCAGTGCAAAACTAGGTCAGACACCACACCACTTCCTCGCACCTGCTTATTTCGCTTCATAAACATTCACTTAACGTCCTTATCAGCTCCTTTCCCTCGTGGCCAAAACGGTTAGGTGTCTGGCTTTTTTCCCTTTCGTTTCCACCTTTGTGTCAAGGCTTTGGGGTTCAATCCTACCTTCCTACTAAAAAATTTTTTTTCTTTTACACCTCCAAACACCTGGGCAACGCCGGGTACCCCCGCTAGTTTATTATATAAAACTCACCTATCTGTTTAAATGTATATATGTACGTCTGTCCAAAGCTTTCGACAGAAGCAATGGATTTTCACGAGATCAGTATCGTTTTGAAGCGCGACCCTTCGGACAATAAATATAAAAAAATTGACTAAAATCATTAATTCCATCATCTTCAACTGGGCACTTTTCTACAAAGGGGTCGCTTTTTTCGCCGATATTTTCGAAAATCATCCCCTCTTTTCGATTGACTAGCCTTAATTTAAATCTTCGCCACTTCCGGTTTGGCGATGGACGCAACAGCAAAGACGTCACTTTTTTTCACGTTCTTTTCTTCCTTCGCGGTACAGGTTAGAGCCTGCCTGCCTGCCTACTACCCTTTTTCTTTTTTTGCGAAACACACACCTCCAAACACCTGGGCAACGCCAGGCACTCAGGCTAGTCTCTCTCTATAACAATGATCACATATTGAGTTATTTTAATTTTTTTTTTTTTTAAGAGGTGGCGAACATTAATCAACAATTCTATTTACTTTGATTACACATTTTGAGTTCAGCTTGGTTTGGCAATTCATTAATAAGAGTCTCACTCCAGAGCAGCGTTTGCAAATTGCAAATGATACAATCAATTTACAGAGATAAACATTTGATGAACGAATAATTCCACCTTGTTCGTGCGATGTAACCCTATTAGA
>NC_136527.1:99850297-99877797 GCF_053919585.1 Euprymna scolopes | reverse complement strand
ATTCTTAATTTACCAAATTTAATTCCAGATTTATATATACAGGGTGTCCACAAAGTCTGGCTACATTATGTAGCCAGACTTTGTGGAAGCATCCTGTAGATTATGTACCCAGACTTTGTGGACATATATATAAATATATATATATATATATACACACATATATAAAATGGTCGTATAGATTGATTTCCTAGATATAAATCCAATGAAACCCGTGTGATTATTAAAGAGTGCTCAATGTTGGACAGAGCAACTATATAGTCTGTTTATTATACAAACATTATTGGTTACATATGCGCATACATGTTTCAGTGGAATCTTAATTTAGGGAGATCACCTCATCAGACCAAAAGAAATGGAGCGATATTGAAAAATATTTTTAAATCGCTCCTTTTTTTTTTTGGTCTGATGGGGGGGGTCTGATGAGGTGATCTCCTTAAAATTAGGATTCCACTGAAACATGTATGCACATATGTAACCAATAGTGTTTGTATAATATATATATATATATATATATATATATATATATATTTCCACAGCCAAACAACGTCACAACTCACAAGAACCATGACAGGCAACAAACCAGAAGTCCAAGACTCGAGTTTCGCCCTCATTTGGGCTCATCAGTTAGATATCCGAGCCCGGGATTCAAAACCTGGGCCTCTTGTATGTGAGTCTATTAACTAACCCAGGTCAAGCAAACTGCGGTGAAACAGATAATAACCCCAAACCAATGTCTCACAAGTAGGAATTTTCAACTAGCTAGGATAGCGCCATCCTGCATTGCTAACCTAGCGAGCAATTTGTAATAGAATTTTTCAGAATGTGATATAAATAATTATATATAATCTCTCACATTCTGAAAAATTATATATATATATAGGTTTGAAGTGTTCAAAAGTCGGGACTAATGAAGACAACGGGGTTGTTAAATAGTGCTCAATAAAAAGAGCAAAATATTTTTTTTATTATTTGAGGGTTAACAGTTACATATGGTCGCTACAAATAGCCATCTGTTTCAGTCAAAGAGACTTCCTCAGGCAACCCAGAACCTCTCGACGCCAAAAAGAAACCTTTTTCTTTTTGGCATCGAGAGGTTCTGGGTCGCCTGAGGAAGTCTCTTCGACTGAAACAGATGTCTATTTTTAGCGATCATATGGAACTGTTTACCCTCAAATAATAAAATATATATGTATGTGTGTGTGTGTGTGTGTGTGTGTTATGTATAAATAATTCATTTTTTTCCAGGTAAAAATATACACAAATAAATATATTAGCATTTATAGAATGTAATAAATTTGTTTTTCGCTTTTTTTCTTCTGTTTTTTAGAAATAAAACAATTAAATTCCATCCTTCCTATTCAAAAGAAAACAAAACAGTATTAGTACACAATCAAAAGTTAATTGAATACGAAACAAAGCATTTAAAAGATTGTGATACAGAATTATAAATTATTAGAAACAGGTTCAATTCCTATCAAATCAAAATCACATTTTTTTTTTTTAAATCCTCACCTTTCTTGCTGCTACGGCTTCATATGCAATATTTTTGGCAGTGGTTGCTGCCATTTCTTTAAGTAAATTGGGTGGAAGGATGACCCCCTGAGAGTCGACAGACTCTTCGCCGTGATCATCCATCGTACGCACAGTCAAGCGTTGTGGGATAAAACCAGAGAAGTTGGCACTGCTCAGTAAAACGTGGTCATCTACAAAAAAAATAAAACAATATAATAATAATAATAATCTCAAGGGTGTGAGTTCATATTGAAACGTTGATTTAATTTGAATAAAATAAAATACGCATCAAGTGCGCTTGAAAGCCAAATCATAACGTAATATTATGAAAATAAATGTTTTACTTGTTTGAAATTTATAACATCGTATAGAAACGTTGATTAAATTTCGGAGGTATACTCCATCCTCAGTATGTTGTTTTCTTTCTTTTCTTTTTTATTTTTCTCTCTATGTTATAAAGTTGGTTGGTTGGTTGTTTTTGTTTTACGGCATATCAACCCTTTTCAGGTTATTTAATGACGAATCCAAAGATTTTGAAGAAAATTTTTTTAATAGAATATTTTTGTTGTTTTCACGTCGGTTTCTATTTAACCCATAGTTGGGACCCTAACAGGTACTACCACTCCGGGTCAGAGTGGACCTGGGAGCAATGGTAATTAAAGGGTGGCTCCACACTCCCCAAAGCCCACAAGCTGGGGCCTCATCACTGGATATAGTTTAAGGTCATATCCAGGACCCCCATTGAGGGACTTTTACCCTCTGCAAGGGGGGCAGTCGGCGTATTCTAATGCCCCACCGACAGGAGCCTGTAAAGTTGGGGAAAGAAATGTCTGTTTCTCCAACTTTACAATATAGAGAGAAAAAAGAAAAAAAACAACATACTGAAGATGGAGTATAGTTTTGAAATATATTTGTTATAAATTTCAAACAAGTAAAATATTTATTTTCATAATATTACGTTGTGATTTGGCTTTCAAACGCACTTGATGAGTATTTTATTTAAAAAAAAATTTTTTTTTTTTTAGAAGTGAAGTATGATTATATGGCATGTTATTCACTCGACCACGATGAAGCCCTCCGATGATATTGCGGGTATAGGAACAAAGACAACTTGAAAGTTTCGGAAACAATGTACGATAGGGTGCAGAGCCGAAGTGCGGCGTCAGCCGGAACGTCAGGGTATGCACCTGGACAAAGTATGTTTTTTGCTGTTTTTTGCTGTTTTTTTTCAAAACTTTTTCTTTGATCGACAGTAGTTAAAAAGAAAAAAAGACAAAATAGGAAAAATAAGGAGAAAAAAGGTAAAAAAGGAAAAAAGGAAAAAAAGAAAAGGAAAAAAGGAAAAAGAACAAATAAAACAATGGAAGTGAAAGGAAAAAGGTTAGTTGTTATTTATATTTGTTTTGAAATGTTGAATCTTTTTTTTTTTTTTAAAACCAAAACCAATTAGAATCAGGTCACATGAATTAGAGGTAGTGAAATTATGGGGATATTGAATAAAGAGATTAATGGATTTTAATTGAAGAGAAAGAAATAAGATAGATGGATAAAGAGAGGCCGGGAGAGATGGATCGAGAGAGGCCGGGAGAGATGGGTCGAGAGAGGCCGGGAGAGATGGGTCGAGAGAGGCCGGGAGAGATGGGTCGAGAGAGACCGGGAGAGATGGGTCGAGAGAGGCCGGGAGAGATGGGTCAAACAAAGACAACTTGAAAGTTCTCTCCAATTTTCTCTCCTCTGATCTTGAGCATGTAGTACAATGGGGAAAGGAGTGGCTGGTTACTTTTAATGCATCTAAAACCAAGCTTCTCTCTTTACATCATCAACATTCTGATCCACATCTGGCATCAATTGAAATGAATGGCTCTCGTCTTCAGGAGGCCTAAAGTTTTGACAAGCTTCTTGGCTTGACCATTACTCCTGATCTGAAATGGAATACGTACATCAAATCCGTTGCCAAGGCCGCTGGAAAAATGGTGGGATCTTTCTATCGATCTGGTAGATATCTCACTGCTGATGCTATTCTCTATCTATATAAGAACCAGGTACGTCCAAGGATGGAATACTGTTGCCACATCTGGGCAGGAGCTGCTAGAAAGGACTTGGCCTGCCTTGATAGAGTTCAAAATAGACTTCGTAGCCTCGTAGGAGATGTCCTTTTCTCTTCCTTGCAACCTCTATCCCACAGAAGAGATGTTGCGAGTTTGTCTCTGATGTATCGTTATTTTCATGGAAAGTGTTCGAATGAGCTTCAATCTATGGTCCCCCCTCGCCAAACTTTCACAAGAAACACTCGTCTAGCTGTAAACACTATCAATAATTCCCCCCACTCTTTATCTGTGCCTAAACCTAAACGTAGATTCCATGAACAAAGCTTCTTTCTTAGAACTGCACGCCTGTGGAATTGTCTTCCGTTTTCCTGCTTTCCGGCTGACTACAATATGGTTGTCTTCAAGTCTAACGTAAATAAGTTCTTGATGAGCCGTTCCATATAAGTTATCAAATTTACCAAATTTTAATTACTAATGATTACTATATTGTCCAATTTCTAATGTACACTCTTTAACCCTTATCCTTGAGTGACCTCTTGGCCTTGATAATGTGGTGATGCCCATGTAAAAAAAAAAAAAAGTTTCGGAAACAACTTTACAACATGGAGAGAAAGAAGAAAAGAAAGCAAAACACTGAAATATACAGGGTGACCCCCCCCAAAAAAAACGGGCCCCAACTCTAATTAGGCTCTGTTTCTTAGTGCTTTGTCTGAATGAAATCAAAATATGGAGTATTGTTGTCACATTTGGGCTGGTGCATCTGCTGCTAGTCTCTTGCTCCTAGACAAGGTTCAAAAGAGAGTCGCCAATCTGATAGGCCCTGAACTGGCATCTAAGCTTCAGCCTCTGTCCCATCAACGAAACGTTGCATCCCTCTGCCTGTTCTACAAGTATTTTAATGGTGAATGCTCTGGCGAACTGCAGACACTTGTGCCCCACGACGTAGACACCCTCGACACACCCGACAGGCAGCTAAATCCCACCCCCATACTACACTTGGAATTATTTATTAACAAAAAAAAACATTTTATTTAGAAATATTTTTTAATGATTTCTTAAAAATTTCAAACCCAAAGAAATGGAATTTCTTTACTTTTCGCATTAAGAATTTATTTTTTAACTAATTTTTATAGTTTGATTGATCGAATTAGAATTTATTTTTTAACTAAATTTTATAGTTTGAATGATTGAATTAGAATTAATTTTTTAACTAAATTTTATAGTTTGATCGAATTAGAATTTATTTTTTAACTAATTTTTATAGTTTGAATGATTGAATTAGAATTTATTTTTTAACTAAATTTTATAGTTTGAATGATTGAATTAGAATTTATTTTTTAACTAATTTTTATAGTTTGATTGATTGAATTAGAATTTATTTTTTAACTAATTTTTATAGTTTGATTGATCGAATCAGAATTTATTTTTTAACTAATTTTTATAGTTTGAATGATTGAATTAGAATTTATTTTTTAACTAATTTTTATAGTTTGATTGATTGAATTAGAATTTATTTTTTAACTAATTTTTATAGTTTGAATGATTGAATTAGAATTTATTTTTTAACTAATTTTTATAGTTTGATTGATTGAATTAGAATTTATTTTTTAACTAATTTTTATAGTTTGATTGATCGAATTAGAATTTATTTTTTAACTAAATTTTATAGTTTGAATGATTGAATTAGAATTTATTTTTTAACTAAATTTTATAGTTTGATTGAATTAGAATTTATTTTTAACCTAATTTTTATAGTTTGAATGATCGAATTAGAATTTATTTTTTAACTAAATTTTATAGTTTGATTGAATTAGAATTTATTTTTAACCTAATTTTTATAGTTTGATTGATCGAATTAGAATTTATTTTTTAACTAAATTTTATAGTTTGATTGAATTAGAATTTATTTTTAACCTAATTTTTATAGTTTGAATGATTGAATTAGAATTTATTTTTTAACTAAATTTTATAGTTTGATTGAATTAGAATTTATTTTTAACCTAATTTTTATAGTTTGATTGATCGAATTAGAATTTATTTTTTAACTAATTTTTATAGTTTGATTGAATTAGAATTTATTTTTAACCTAATTTTTATAGTTTGATTGATCGAATTAGAATTTATTTTTTAACTAAATTTTATAGATTGATTGAATTAGAATTTATTTTTAACCTAATTTTTATAGTTTGAATGATCGAATTAGAATTTATTTTTTAACTAAATTTTATAGTTTTATTGAATAAGAATTTACTTTTAACCTAATTTTTATAGTTTGAATGATCGAATTAGAATTTATTTTTTAACTAAATTTTATAGTTTTATTGAATTAGAATTTATTTTTAACCTAATTTTTATAGTTTGATTGATTGAATTAGAATTTATTTTTAACCTAATTTTTATAGTTTGATTGATCGAATTAGAATTTATTTTTTAACTAATTTTTATAGTTTGATTGAATTAGAATTTATTTTTAACCTAATTTTTATAGTTTGATTGAATTAGAATTTATTTTTTAACTAAATTTTATAGTTTTATTGAATTAGAATTTATTTTTAACCTAATTTTTATAGTTTGAATGATCGAATTAGAATTTATTTTTTAACTAAATTTTATAGTTTGATTGAATTAGAATTTATTTTTAACCTAATTTTTATAGTTTGATTGAATAAGAATTTATTTTTAACCTAATTTTTATAGTTTGAATGATCGAATTAGAATTTATTTTTAACCTAATTTTTATAGTTTGATTGAATAAGAATTTATTTTTTAACTAAATTTTATAGTTTGATTGAATTAGAATTTATCTTTAACCTAATTTTTATAGTTTGAATGATCGAATTAGAATTTATTTTTTAACTAAATTTTATAGTTTGATTGAATTAGAATTTATTTTTAACCTAACTTTTATAGTTTGAATGATCGAATTAGAATTTATTTTTTAACTAAATTTTATAGTTTGATTGAATTAGAATTTATTTTTAACCTAATTTTTATAGTTTGAATGATCGAATTAGAATTTATTTTTTAACTAAATTTTATAGTTTGATTGAATTAGAATTTATTTTTAACCTAATTTTTATAGTTTGAATGATCGAATTAGAATTTATTTTTTAACTAAATTTTATAGTTTGATTGAATTAGAATTTATTTTTAACCTAATTTTTATAGTTTGATTGAATTAGAATTTATTTTTTAACTAAATTTTATAGTTTGATTGAATTAGAATTTATTTTTAACCTAATTTTTATAGTTTGAATGATCGAATTAGAATTTATTTTTTAACTAAATTTTATAGTTTGATTGAATTAGAATTTATTTTTAACCTAATTTTTATAGTTTGAATGATCGAATTAGAATTTATTTTTTAACTAATTTTTATAGTTTGATTGAATTAGAATTTATTTTTAACCTACTTTTTATAGTTTGAATGATCGAATTAGAATTTATTTTTTAACTAAATTTTATAATTTGATTGAATTAGAATTTATTTTTAACCTAATTTTTATAGTTTGAATGATCGAATTAGAATTTATTTTTTAACTAAATTTTATAGTTTGATTGAATTAGAATTTATTTTTAACCTAATTTTTATAGTTTGATTGAATTAGAATTTATTTTTAACCTAATTTTTATAGTTTGAATGATTGAATTAGAATTTATTTTTAACCTAATTTTTATAGTTTGATTGAATTAGAATTTATTTTTAACCTAATTTTTATAGTTTGAATGATCGAATTAGAATTTATTTTTTAACTAAATTTTATAGTTTGATTGAATTAGAATTTATTTTTAACCTAATTTTTATAGTTTGAATGATCGAATTAGAATTTATTTTTTAACTAAATTTTATAGTTTGATTGAATTAGAATTTATTTTTAACCTAATTTTTATAGTTTGAATGATCGAATTAGAATTTATTTTTTAACTAAATTTTATAGTTTTATTGAATTAGAATTTATTTTTAACCTAATTTTTATAGTTTGAATGATCGAATTAGAATTTATTTTTTAACTAAATTTTATAGTTTGATTGAATTAGAATTTATTTTTAACCTAATTTTTATAGTTTGATTGAATTAGAATTTATTTTTTAACTAAATTTTATAGTTTTATTGAATTAGAATTTATTTTGAACCTAATTTTTATAGTTTGAATGATCGAATTAGAATTTATTTTTTAACTAAATTTTATAGTTTGATTGAATTAGAATTTATTTTTAACCTATTTTTTATAGTTTGAATGATCGAATTAGAATTTATTTTTTAACTAAATTTTATAGTTTGATTGAATTAGAATTTATTTTTAACCTAATTTTTATAGTTTGATTGAATTAGAATTTATTTTTTAACTAAATTTTATAGTTTTATTGAATTAGAATTTATTTTTAACCTAATTTTTATAGTTTGAATGATCGAATTAGAATTTATTTTTTAACTAAATTTTATAGTTTTATTGAATTAGAATTTATTTTTAACCTAATTTTTATAGTTTGATTGATCGAATTAGAATTTATTTTTTAACTAAATTTTATAGTTTTATTGAATTAGAATTTATTTTTAACCTAATTTTTATAGTTTGATCGAATTAGAATTTATTTTTTAACTAAATTTTATAGTTTGATTGAATTAGAATTTATTTTTAACCTAATTTTTATAGTTTGAATGATCGAATTAGAATTTATTTTTTAACTAAATTTTATAGTTTGATTGAATTAGAATTTATTTTTAACCTAATTTTTATAGTTTGAATGATCGAATTAGAATTTATTTTTTAACTAAATTTTATAGTTTTATTGAATTAGAATTTATTTTTAACCTAATTTTTATAGTTTGAATGATCGAATTAGAATTTATTTTTTAACTAAATTTTATAGTTTGATTGAATTAGAATTTATTTTTAACCTAATTTTTATAGTTTGAATGATCGAATTAGAATTTATTTTTTAACTAAATTTTATAGTTTGATTGAATTAGAATTTATTTTTAACCTAATTTTTATAGTTTGAATGATCGAATTAGAATTTATGTTTTAACTAATTTTTATAGTTTGATTGAATTAAAATTTATTTTTAACCTAATTTTTATAGTTTGAATGATCGAATTAGAATTTATTTTTTAACTAAATTTTATAGTTTGATTGAATTAGAATTTATTTTTAACCTAATTTTTATAGTTTGAATGATCGAATTAGAATTTATTTTTTAACTAAATTTTATAGTTTGATTGAATTAGAATTTATTTTTAACCTAATTTTTATAGTTTGATTGATCGAATTAGAATTTATTTTTCAACTAAATTTTATAGTTTGATTGATTGAATTAGAATTTATTTTTCAACTAATTTTTATAGTTTGAATGATCGAATTAGAATTTATTTTTTTAACTAAATTTTATAGTTTGATTGAATTAGAATTTATTTTTAACCTAATTTTTATAGTTTGATCGAATTAGAATTTATGTTTTAACTAAATTTTATAGTTTTATTGAATTAGAATTTATTTTTAACCTAATTTTTATAGTTTGATCGAATTAGAATTTATTTTTTAACTAAATTTTATAGTTTGATTGAATTAGAATTTATTTTTAACCTAATTTTTATAGTTTGAATGATCGAATTAGAATTTATTTTTTAACTAAATTTTATAGTTTGATTGAATTAGAATTTATTTTTAACCTAATTTTTATAGTTTGATTGAATTAGAATTTATTTTTTAACTAAATTTTATAGTTTTATTGAATTAGAATTTATTTTTAACCTAATTTTTATAGTTTGAATGATCGAATTAGAATTTATTTTTTAACTAAATTTTATAGTTTTATTGAATTAGAATTTATTTTTAACCTAATTTTTATAGTTTGATTGATCGAATTAGAATTTATTTTTTAACTAAATTTTATAGTTTTATTGAATTAGAATTTATTTTTAACCTAATTTTTATAGTTTGAATGATCGAATTAGAATTTATTTTTTAACTAAATTTTATAGTTTGATTGAATTAGAATTTATTTTTAACCTAATTTTTATAGTTTGAATGATCGAATTAGAATTTATTTTTTAACTAAATTTTATAGTTTTATTGAATTAGAATTTATTTTTAACCTAATTTTTATAGTTTGAATGATCGAATTAGAATTTATTTTTTAACTAAATTTTATAGTTTGATTGAATTAGAATTTATTTTTAACCTAATTTTTATAGTTTGAATCATCGAATTAGAATTTATTTTTAAACTAAATTTTATAGTTTGATTGAATTAAAATTTATTTTTAACCTAATTTTTATAGTTTGAATCATCGAATTAGAATTTATTTTTAAACTAAATTTTATAGTTTGATTGAATTAGAATTTATTTTTAACCTAATTTTTATAGTTTGAATGATCGAATTAGAATTTATTTTTTAACTAAATTTTATAGTTTGATTGAATTAAAATTTATTTTTAACCTAATTTTTATAGTTTGAATGATCGAATTAGAATTTATTTTTTAACTAAATTTTATAGTTTGATTGAATTAGAATTTATTTTAACCTAATTTTTATAGTTTGAATGATCGAATTAGAATTTATTTTTTAACTAAATTTTATAGTTTGATTGAATTAGAATTTATTTTTAACCTAATTTTTATAGTTTGAATGATCGAATTAGAATTTATTTTTTAACTAAATTTTATAGTTTGATTGAATTAGAATTTATTTTTAACCTAATTTTTATAGTTTGATTGAATTAGAATTTATTTTTTAACTAAATTTTATAGTTTGATTGAATTAGAATTTATTTTTAACCTAATTTTTATAGTTTGAATGATCGAATTAGAATTTATTTTTAACCTAATTTTTATAGTTTGATTGAACTAGAATTTATTTTTTAACTAAATTTTATAGTTTGATTGAATTAAAATTTTTTTTTAACCTAATTTTTATAGTTTGAATGATCGAATTAGAATTTATTTTTTAACTAAATTTTATAGTTTGATTGAATTAGAATTTATTTTAACCTAATTTTTATAGTTTGAATGATCGAATTAGAATTTATTTTTTAACTAAATTTTATAGTTTTATTGAATTAGAATTTATTTTTAACCTAATTTTTATAGTTTGAATGATCGAATTAGAATTTATTTTTTAACTAAATTTTATAGTTTGATTGAATTAGAATTTATTTTTAACCTAATTTTTATAGTTTGAATGATCGAATTAGAATTTATTTTTTAACTAAATTTTATAGTTTGATTGAATTAGAATTTATTTTTAACCTAATTTTTATAGTTTGATTGATCGAATTAGAATTTATTTTTTAACTAAATTTTATAGTTTGATTGAATTAGAATTTATTTTTAACCTAATTTTTATAGTTTGAATGATCGAATTAGAATTTATTTTTTAACTAAATTTTATAGTTTGATTGAATTAGAATTTATTTTTAACCTAATTTTTATAGTTTGAATGATCGAATTAGAATTTATTTTTTAACTAAATTTTATAGTTTGATTGAATTAGAATTTATTTTTAACCTAATTTTTATAGTTTGAATGATCGAGTTAGAATTTATTTTTTAACTAAATTTTATAGTTTGATTGAATTAGAATTTATTTTTAACCTAATTTTTATAGTTTGAATGATCGAATTAGAATTTATTTTTTAACTAAATTTTATAGTTTGATTGAATTAGAATTTATTTTTAACCTAATTTTTATAGTTTGATCGAATTAGAATTTTTTTTTTAACTAAATTTTATAGTTTGATTGAATTAGAATTTATTTTTAACCTAATTTTTATAGTTTGATTGATCGAATTAGAATTTATTTTTTAACTAAATTTTATAGTTTGATTGAATTAGAATTTATTTTTAACCTAATTTTTATAGTTTGATCGAATTAGAATTTATTTTTTAACTAAATTTTATAGTTTGATTGAATTAGAATTTATTTTTAACCTAATTTTTATAGTTTGAATGATCGAATTAGAATTTATTTTTTAACTAAATTTTATAGTTTGATTGAATTAGAATTTATTTTTAACCTAATTTTTATAGTTTGATTGAATTAGAATTTATTTTTTAACTAAATTTTATAGTTTGATTGAATTAGAATTTATTTTTAACCTAATTTTTATAGTTTGATTGATCGAATTAGAATTTATTTTTTAACTAAATTTTATAGTTTGATTGAATTAGAATTTATTTTTAACCTAATTTTTATAGTTTGAATGATCGAATTAGAATTTATTTTTTAACTAAATTTTATAGTTTTATTGAATTAGAATTTATTTTTAACCTAATTTTTATAGTTTGATCGAATTAGAATTTATTTTTTAACTAAATTTTATAGTTTTATTGAATTAGAATTTATTTTTAACCTAATTTTTATAGTTTGATTGATCGAATTAGAATTTATTTTTTAACTAAATTTTATAGTTTGATTGAATTAGAATTTATTTTTAACCTAATTTTTATAGTTTGATCGAATTAGAATTTATTTTTTAACTAAATTTTATAGTTTGATTGAATTAGAATTTATTTTTAACCTAATTTTTATAGTTTGAATGATCGAATTAGAATTTATTTTTTAACTAAATTTTATAGTTTGATTGAATTAGAATTTATTTTTAACCTAATTTTTATAGTTTGATTGAATTAGAATTTATTTTTTAACTAAATTTTATAGTTTTATTGAATTAGAATTTATTTTTAACCTAATTTTTATAGTTTGAATGATCGAATTAGAATTTATTTTTTAACTAAATTTTATAGTTTTATTGAATTAGAATTTATTTTTAACCTAATTTTTATAGTTTGATTGATCGAATTAGAATTTATTTTTTAACTAAATTTTATAGTTTTATTGAATTAGAATTTATTTTTAACCTAATTTTTATAGTTTGAATGATCGAATTAGAATTTATTTTTTAACTAAATTTTATAGTTTGATTGAATTAGAATTTATTTTTAACCTAATTTTTATAGTTTGAATGATCGAATTAGAATTTATTTTTTAACTAAATTTTATAGTTTTATTGAATTAGAATTTATTTTTAACCTAATTTTTATAGTTTGAATGATCGAATTAGAATTTATTTTTTAACTAAATTTTATAGTTTGATTGAATTAGAATTTATTTTTAACCTAATTTTTATAGTTTGAATCATCGAATTAGAATTTATTTTTTAACTAAATTTTATAGTTTGATTGAATTAAAATTTATTTTTAACCTAATTTTTATAGTTTGAATCATCGAATTAGAATTTATTTTTAAACTAAATTTTATAGTTTGATTGAATTAGAATTTATTTTTAACCTAATTTTTATAGTTTGAATGATCGAATTAGAATTTATTTTTTAACTAAATTTTATAGTTTGATTGAATTAAAATTTATTTTTAACCTAATTTTTATAGTTTGAATATTCGAATTAGAATTTATTTTTTAACTAAATTTTATAGCTTGATTGAATTAGAATTTATTTTAACCTAATTTTTATAGTTTGAATGATCGAATTAGAATTTATTTTTTAACTAAATTTTATAGTTTGATTGAATTAGAATTTATTTTTAACCTAATTTTTATAGTTTGAATGATCGAATTAGAATTTATTTTTTAACTAAATTTTATAGTTTGATTGAATTAGAATTTATTTTTAACCTAATTTTTATAGTTTGATTGAATTAGAATTTATTTTTTAACTAAATTTTATAGTTTGATTGAATTAGAATTTATTTTTAACCTAATTTTTATAGTTTGAATGATCGAATTAGAATTTATTTTTTAACTAAATTTTATAGTTTGATTGAATTAGAATTTATTTTTAACCTAATTTTTATAGTTTGATTGAATTAGCATTTATTTTTTAACTAAATTTTATAGTTTGATTGAATTAGAATTTATTTTTAACCTAATTTTTATAGTTTGAATGATCGAATTAGAATTTATTTTTAACCTAATTTTTATAGTTTGATTGAATTAGAATTTATTTTTTAACTAAATTTTATAGTTTGATTGAATTAAAATTTATTTTTAACCTAATTTTTATAGTTTGAATGATCGAATTAGAATTTATTTTTTAACTAAATTTTATAGTTTGATTGAATTAGAATTTATTTTAACCTAATTTTTATAGTTTGAATGATCGAATTAGAATTTATTTTTTAACTAAATTTTATAGTTTTATTGAATTAGAATTTATTTTTAACCTAATTTTTATAGTTTGAATGATCGAATTAGAATTTATTTTTTAACTAAATTTTATAGTTTGATTGAATTAGAATTTATTTTTAACCTAATTTTTATAGTTTGAATGATCGAATTAGAATTTATTTTTTAACTAAATTTTATAGTTTGATTGAATTAGAATTTATTTTTAACCTAATTTTTATAGTTTGTATGATCGAATTAGAATTTTTTTTTTTAACTAAATTTTATAGTTTGATTGAATTAGAATTTATTTTTAACCTAATTTTTATAGTTTGATTGATCGAATTAGAATTTATTTTTTAACTAAATTTTATAGTTTGATTGAATTAGAATTTATTTTTAACCTAATTTTTATAGTTTGAATGATCGAATTAGAATTTATTTTTTAACTAAATTTTATAGTTTGATTGAATTAGAATTTATTTTTAACCTAATTTTTATAGTTTGAATGATCGAATTAGAATTTATTTTTTAACTGAATTTTATAGTTTGATTGAATTAGAATTTATTTTTAACCTAATTTTTATAGTTTGAATGATCGAATTAGAATTTATTTTTTAACTAAATTTTATAGTTTGATTGAATTAGAATTTATTTTTAACCTAATTTTTATAGTTTGATTGATCGAATTAGAATTTATTTTTTAACTAAATTTTATAGTTTGATTGAATTAGAATTTATTTTTAACCTAATTTTTATAGTTTGAATGATCGAATTAGAATTTATTTTTTAACTAAATTTTATAGTTTGATTGAATTAGAATTTATTTTTAACCTAATTTTTATAGTTTGAATGATCGAATTAGAATTTATTTTTTAACTAAATTTTATAGTTTGATTGAATTAGAATTTATTTTTAACCTAATTTTTATAGTTTGAATGATCGAATTAGAATTTATTTTTTAACTAAATTTTATAGTTTGATTGAATTAGAATTTATTTTTAACCTAATTTTTATAGTTTGAATGATCGAATTAGAATTTATTTTTTAACTAAATTTTATAGTTTGATTGAATTAGAATTTATTTTTAACCTAATTTTTATAGTTGTATTGATCGAATTAGAATTTATTTTTTAACTAAATTTTATAGTTTTATTGAATTAGAATTTATTTTTAACCTAATTTTTATAGTTTGATCGAATTAGAATTTATTTTTTAACTAAATTTTATAGTTTTATTGAATTAGAATTTATTTTTAACCTAATTTTTATAGTTTGATTGATCGAATTAGAATTTATTTTTTAACTAAATTTTATAGTTTGATTGAATTAGAATTTATTTTTAACCTAATTTTTATAGTTTGATCGAATTAGAATTTATTTTTTAACTAAATTTTATAGTTTGATTGAATTAGAATTTATTTTTAACCTAATTTTTATAGTTTGAATGATCGAATTAGAATTTATTTTTTAACTAAATTTTATAGTTTGATTGAATTAGAATTTATTTTTAACCTAATTTTTATAGTTTGATTGAATTAGAATTTATTTTTTAACTAAATTTTATAGTTTTATTGAATTAGAATTTATTTTTAACCTAATTTTTATAGTTTGAATGATCGAATTAGAATTTATTTTTTAACTAAATTTTATAGTTTTATTGAATTAGAATTTATTTTTAACCTAATTTTTATAGTTTGATTGATCGAATTAGAATTTATTTTTAACCTAATTTTTATAGTTTTATTGAATTAGAATTTATTTTTAACCTAATTTTTATAGTTTGAATGATCGAATTAGAATTTATTTTTTAACTAAATTTTATAGTTTGATTGAATTAGAATTTATTTTTAACCTAATTTTTATAGTTTGAATGATCGAATTAGAATTTATTTTTTAACTAAATTTTATAGTTTTATTGAATTAGAATTTATTTTTAACCTAATTTTTATAGTTTGAATGATCGAATTAGAATTTATTTTTTAACTAAATTTTATAGTTTGATTGAATTAGAATTTATTTTTAACCTAATTTTTATAGTTTGAATCATCGAATTAGAATTTATTTTTAAACTAAATTTTATAGTTTGATTGAATTAAAATTTATTTTTAACCTAATTTTTATAGTTTGAATCATCGAATTAGAATTTATTTTTAAACTAAATTTTATAGTTTGATTGAATTAGAATTTATTTTTAACCTAATTTTTATAGTTTGAATGATCGAATTAGAATTTATTTTTTAACTAAATTTTATAGTTTGATTGAATTAAAATTTATTTTTAACCTAATTTTTATAGTTTGAATGATCGAATTAGAATTTATTTTTTAACTACATTTTATAGTTTGATTGAATTAGAATTTATTTTAACCTAATTTTTATAGTTTGAATGATCGAATTAGAATTTATTTTTTAACTAAATTTTATAGTTTGATTGAATTAGAATTTATTTTTAACCTAATTTTTATAGTTTGAATGATCGAATTAGAATTTATTTTTTAACTAAATTTTATAGTTTGATTGAATTAGAATTTATTTTTAACCTAATTTTTATAGTTTGATTGAATTAGAATTTATTTTTTAACTAAATTTTATACTTTGATTGAATTAGAATTTATTTTTAACCTAATTTTTATAGTTTGAATGATCGAATTAGAATTTATTTTTTAACTAAATTTTATAGTTTGATTGAATTAGAATTTATTTTTAACCTAATTTTTATAGTTTGAATGAATTAGAATTTATTTTTTAACTAAATTTTATAGTTTGATTGAATTAGAATTTATTTTTAACCTAATTTTTATAGTTTGAATGATCGAATTAGAATTTATTTTTAACCTAATTTTTATAGTTTGATTGAATTAGAATTTATTTTTTAACTAAATTTTATAGTTTGATTGAATTAAAATTTATTTTTAACCTAATTTTTATAGTTTGAATGATCGAATTAGAATTTATTTTTTAACTAAATTTTATAGTTTGATTGAATTAGAATTTATTTTAACCTAATTTTTATAGTTTGAATGATCGAATTAGAATTTATTTTTTAACTAAATTTTATAGTTTTATTGAATTAGAATTTATTTTTAACCTAATTTTTATAGTTTGAATGATCGAATTAGAATTTATTTTTTAACTAAATTTTATAGTTTGATTGAATTAGAATTTATTTTTAACCTAATTTTTATAGTTTGAATGATCGAATTAGAATTTATTTTTTAACTAAATTTTATAGTTTGATTGAATTAGAATTTATTTTTAACCTAATTTTTATAGTTTGTATGATCGAATTAGAATTTTTTTTTTTAACTAAATTTTATAGTTTGATTGAATTAGAATTTATTTTTAACCTAATTTTTATAGTTTGATTGATCGAATTAGAATTTATTTTTTAACTAAATTTTATAGTTTGATTGAATTAGAATTTATTTTTAACCTAATTTTTATAGTTTGAATGATCGAATTAGAATTTATTTTTTAACTAAATTTTATAGTTTGATTGAATTAGAATTTATTTTTAACCTAATTTTTATAGTTTGAATGATCGAATTAGAATTTATTTTTTAACTAAATTTTATAGTTTGATTGAATTAGAATTTATTTTTAACCTAATTTTTATAGTTTGAATGATCGAATTAGAATTTATTTTTTTAACTAAATTTTATAGTTTGATTGAATTAGAATTTATTTTTAACCTAATTTTTATAGTTTGAATGATCGAATTAGAATTTATTTTTTAACTAAATTTTATAGTTTGATTGAATTTAAATGTATTTTTAACCTAATTTTTATAGTTTGATTGATCGAATTAGAATTTATTTTTTAACTAAATTTTATAGTTTGATTGAATTAGAATTTATTTTTAACCTAATTTTTATAGTTTGAATGATCGAATTAGAATTTATTTTTAACCTAATTTTTATAGTTTGATTGAATTAAAATTTATTTTTAACCTAATTTTTATAGTTTGATTGATCGAATTAGAATTTATTTTTTAACTAAATTTTATAGTTTGATTGAATTAAAATTTATTTTTAACCTAATTTTTATAGTTTGATTGATCGAATTAGAATTTATTTTTTAACTAAATTTTATAGTTTGATTGAATTAAAATTTATTTTTAACCTAATTTTTATAGTTTGAATGATCGAATTAGAATTTATTTTTTAACTAAATTTTATAGTTTGATTGAATTAGAATTTATTTTTAACCTAATCTTTATAGTTTGATTGATTGAATTAGAATTTATTTTTAACCTAATTTTTATAGTTTGAATGATCGAATTAGAATTTATTTTTCAACTAAATTTTATAGTTTGATTGATTGAATTAGAATTTATTTTTAACCTAATTTTTATAGTTTGAATGATTGAATTAGAATTTATTTTTTAACTAAATTTTATAGTTTGATTGAATTAGAATTTATTTTTAACCTAATTTTTATAGTTTGAATGATCGAATTAGAATTTATTTTTTAACTAATTTTTATAGTTTGATTGATTGAATTAGAATTTATTTTTTAACTAATTTTTATAGTTTGATTGATTGAATTAGAATTTATTTTTTAACTAAATTTTATAGTTTGATCGAATTAGAATTTATTTTTAACCTAATTTTTATAGTTTGATTGAATTAGAATTTATTTTTAACCTAATCTTTATAGTTTGATTGATTGAATTAGAATTTATTTTTAACCTAATTTTTATAGTTTGATTGATTGAATTAGAATTTATTTTTAACCTAATTTTTATAGTTGATTGATTGAATTAGAATTTATTTTTTTAACTAATTTTTATAGTTTGATTGAATTAGAATTTATTTTTTTACTAATTTTTATAGTTTGATTGAATTAGAATTTATTTTTTAACTAATTTTTATAGTTTGATTGAATTAGAATTTATTTTTTAACTAAAAATAATTTAAAAATAGAAAAACTTTTTTTTGTTATAATCCTTTCATCGCATCTCACGTGGCCCCAAATCAGTTTGAAAATACCGCAAAACATGTTTCACGTATGGATTTTTCTGCATACCATTTTATGATCAGACATAATTCCTTCAATCATCTTGACAGAAGTCAAAATTTCTTCCATCAGTTGAAAGGTTTTCAAAAGTCGAAGCAGAAAGATGTATCAAAACTCATTAAAACAAGCTAAGAGTAGATTCCTACATATATATATCAATCTTCATGTGCAAAAGTTGAAGCAGAAAGACTTTTATATCTCAAAACTCATTGAAACAAGTACAGAATAGATTCCTATATTCATCTTAAAGATCATATAAATAACTATATAGGTCAGCATATGCATATTACCCTCTAGTTTCACAGGTAGTTTACGATATATGCATTAAAAGACCCAAGATTCAACGGCTTATGTCAGAAATTATGGAAAACCAGACGCTCTCACAAGACCTGCTATGCTGGTGCCAAACTGCCAGTTGTCAAGTTGTGGCGGCGCCGGTGTTTGGTAAATGTTTTGAACGTGTGCAATACTTGCAATACTTGCAAAACAATGACTAGTTGTAATAAAAGTAGTTTATAACTATTATAATATTGGTGCAACGAAACGACGAATCTTTGTAAGAAAATGGTATGACGTAGTTATTTTTTGTGTACATTTGCATCTCGTATCTGGACAGACGTTTCAGGAATTCTATAAAGCGCACCTACAAAATGACTGAGGCGTACTAGTGTGCCAGGCGGCACAGTTTGAAAACTACTGTCCTACACATTCGGGGATTAGAGGATTGCAGGTGTCAGTAAACATATATTTAACCTAAAACCCTATTTTGTATTGAGCACTTTTCTTAAAATATTGGTTTATTTTATCAACATATTCGCATTTGATTACTTTCTTCAGACTTCTTGAATAAAAAAAAAAACACTTTAACAATAGGGCATTATTTAAAGAGATTTCCCTTAAAGGAAATAAAGCAAAGTGGAAGGAAATTCAAGATGAACTTTTCCCTGGACATATATCAATCGAAAAGATCTATTGGACAGATTGTTTCACCTGAGGATAATGAAAATGATGAATCTGATGAACAAATCAGAAATCTTTGGCCAACTACGATGCTAGGTGGCAAAAAATTATATTATTATTGTGGTTTACCAGAAAAATAAACTCCAATCAAATTGATTCCATTAGATCAGCTGAGTTACCTGATATACAAACTGATCTTTTTTGAAATGGTAAAAAGTCAGATTGTGCATGGGCCTTGTGGTAATATCTACAGAAATTCACCTTTCATGGTTGATGGCCAATGTACAAAAAGATATCCTAAAAATTATTCGCTTGAAACTCAGTTTAGTGAGGATGGTTATCCGTTTTATAGGTTGGTTGGTTGTTTTTGTTTTACGGCATATCAACCCTTTTCAGATTATTATTTATTAACAACATCAATGATTTATATATAAAAAAAAAAAAAGATTTAGCACGGTAGCATAAGTGTATAAGAACAAGTGACATCTACGATATATTTAATGTACAATAAAAAATAATTTTTGGCTTATAAACATGTCTTCATGCGTCGCAGAACATTTTTTGTTAACATCTCCTCTAAACGTGGTCTTAAATAGTAATTCCTTACGTCCAAGTGGCAATATGCCTTGTTTGGGTTGGTGGGTTGGTTGGTTGTTTTTGTTTTACGGCATATCAACCCTTTTCAGGTTATTTAATGCCGAATCCAAAGATTTTGAAGAAAAATTTTTTAATAGAATATATTTGTTGTTTTCAAGTCGGTTTCTATTTAACCTATAGTTGGGACTCTAACAGGTACTACCACTCCGGATCAGAGTGGACCTGGGAGCAATGGTAATTAAAGGGTGGCTCCATACTCCGCAAAGCCCACAAGTGGGGGCCTTACCACTAGATATAGTTTAAGGTCATATCCAGGACCATCGTTTTATAGGAGAAGATTGCCTAATATATTTGTTGTTTTCAAGTCGGTTTCTATTTAAGCCATAGTTGGGACCTTAACAGGTACTACCACTCCGGGTCAGAGTGAACCTGGGAGCAATGGCAATTAAAGGGTGGTTCCACACTCCCCAAAGCCTGCAAGCTGGGGCTTCATCACTGGATATAGTTTAAGGTCATATCCAGGACCATCGTTTTATAGGAGAAGATTGCCTAATATATTTGTTGTTTTCAAGTCGGTTTCTATTTAAGCCATAGTTTTCTGTCATCGATCCGCGGAGGAGAAATAAAGATGGTGGTTTTAAAACTATGATTGGCAGGGATGAAGTTGACAGTAGGTGGATTGTACCTTACTCTCCATTACTTTCAAAGACATGCAATGCTCACATAAACATTGAATTTTGAAATCTATCAAATGTTTGCAAATACATAAATAAGGGATCTGATGCAGCCATGTTTTCCTTACAAAAATTTTTAGTGATGAAGTTACTCGATATAAACTTGGTAGATATGTCGGCACTAATGAAGCATTTTGTCGTATTCTGAGGTTCCCTATTCATGAAAGGCATCCTCCAATCTAAGGGATCTGATGCAGCCATGTTTTCTTTACAAAATATACCTTGTTTGGGATAAATATTATGAAAAAAATCAGTTATACAAAGTAACCATCGTAAACTGTCGCAAAACGCATCACCAACTCCGAACATACTGGCCGCCACTGTTCGGATCTTTGTCCCAAATCGCTGCCCCAGCTTGATTAACAATCTTTTTTTTTTTTTTTTTTTGCTTTCTTTTGTGTTCCTTGGTGAACAACTACCTTTTCATTGTTCTGCTGATAAACCTATTTCTTTCTTTTTTGTAAGGTTTTTATTTTTCTCCCCTAATTTTCAACACTTAAAAGTGAGGAATGTCGATAGTATTAAAAACAAAGCAGGGATCTGATGCAGCCATGTTTTCCTTACAAAAATTTTTAGTGATGAAGTTACTCGATATAAACTTGATAGATATGTCGGCACTAATGAAGCATTTTGTCGTATTCTGAGGTTCCCTATTCATGAAAGGCATCCTCCAATCCAACAGCTTGCAGTTCATCTTAAAAAGTGTCAGAGCATTTATTTCACAAATAAAAATGTTGGCCAAGTTACCTTAAACCCAAAAGATACAACACTTACCGCATTTTTTAAATTGTGTGGAGAGGACAATTTTACAAAAACTCTTATTTATAATCAGGTTCCATCTTTTTACACATGGAGTAACAAAACATGCAGAGGATGCCTGTTCCATTTGCCTGCTTCCCAGCTGACTACAACTTGGTTGCCTTCAAGTCCAACATAAACAAATTCTTGATCAACTGCCCTCTTAAGTAATCCAATTTACCAAATTTCCATTAACGATTACTACAATATTATCCCATTGACTACTGTACACTCTATAACCCTTATCCTCGAGTGGCCTCTGTGCCTTGATAAGTGGTGACTCCTATGTAAAAAAAAAAAAAAAAAAAAAAAAAGGAGAAAACGAGGAGCTAATATTGAGGGTCATCCAAGTGTAAAATTTGACACTACAATTGGATGAGTTTTTCTCTGTGCACCTTCATCCTGAAATAAGAAGACCGACTTCATTTTCATTTTTAAGAATTATTGATGGACAAACTGTTGGCAAAATATTGTTTTGCATTTTTACATTCTCTTTGCAATTGAGAAATTGAAATGGGACAGTGGGTGCGGATAATAGAGTGTTTTTTCTGCTTTTCTAAAAAAAAACATGCATTTTGCTGGTCATTCTTTGCTACGAAGGGACAGCAAAGTTGATATAAAATATTTCTGCAAAATTTTGCTTTTCTTTCCATCATATTTTGCTTTGGTTTCAATACCCAAACATTTGAAGTTATTTCTTTACGCACGCACATAGATCAGGGTCAATTTTTTGAACCCAGTAAATGACGGGTACTTCTCCTAGTGTGCGAATATATATATCTTCTTTACTCCTATAAATTCGTTTTTCTTTTGTGTGTATTGATATTCATATTAAAAACCCAATTTTCTATTTATTTACAATTTTCTTACATATGGCTTGTGGAATTGCATTTTCTAGCAAACGATCTAACTAATTTGCATATTCTTTTAAACATTCATTTTAATTAATTCGTTATTAGTTTTTTTCGTTTTTCTTATGGGATGATCATCTTTTTTTTTTTTTTTTATTCAATTTTCACCCCAAACAAGGCACAGTGCCACTTTGAAGCAGGGGGCTACTATCAGGGACTTAATTAGCGGGGTCATTATGAAGGGAGATGAGTAGAAAGATGTTTGTTAACATTACACTTGAACTTCTGCATATCATTGCAGTTGGGAAAGCAGAATCCCGGAAGGGAGTTCCAAAGACCCGCAGTTCTGGGGAAGAAACTATTGGAGTAAAAGGCTTTCTTGCACCTAGGGATCTCTACTGTAAAGGGATGAGACTTAGTAGCTTGTCGGGTTTGTCGGGGGTAGTTATGTCGGGGAGGTACAAGTGTTTGCAGTTCGTCAGAGCATTCACCATTGAAGTATTTGTAGAGCAGGTAGAGGGATGCAACATCTCGTCGATGGGACAGAGGCTGAATTGGCGACTCTCTTTTGAACCCTGTCCAGGAGCGAGAGACAAGAAGCAGATGCACCAGCCCAGATGTGACAACAGTACTCCATACATGGGCGAATGGTTGCCTTATAGAGGTATAGGATACTGTCAGGCGTAAGTAGTTTTCTAGCACGGTAAAGGGAGCCAACCTTCCTTGCAGCAGCCTTGGCAATGCTCTCAATGTATCTATTCCAGTTCATATTCCCTGTAAACGTTAGGCCGAGGAGTTTAAAAGAAGTACTTTCAGGTAATGTGTTCTTGGCCATTGCTATTGGTGGTAGAGAAGGTTTCTTGTAGTTATTGAAGGAAACAAGCTTAGTCTTAGCAGCATTGAATGTGACCAACCATTTTTGTCCCCATTCCACTACGGATTGGAGCTCATCCTCTAGTGTTTCTGCCATTTCCTTGGATATGTGTTCATTTGTTTTCCCCTCATATCTGTTATAGAGAGTGGTGTCATCGGCAAATATACCCATCTCCGAAACAATTTTATCAGGGAGGTCGTTTATGAATATCAGGAATAATAGAGGTCCAAGGATAGACCCCTGAGGTACTCCCGCATTTATGTCGTATTGTTTGAATGTACGACCGTCGAGGACAACTTTGATTTTTCTATTACTTAAGAAGGATTTAATTACATTATGAATTCTTCCAGTGATTCCATATGATCTAATTTTCCTTAGAAGACCATTGTGCCATACCCTGTCAAAAGCCTTAGATATATCGAGGGCCACTGCTCTACCCTCCCCTGTTTTATCCAATCAACGGTATCTACGTTCAGAAACTACAGTTAAGATATCTGCTGTTGAACGGGCTTGCCTGAATCCATATTGTTTGTCAGTCAGGAGTTTAGCAGCTGTTAGATGCTGGACTAGGGCTTGATTAACTAAGGACTCAAATATTTTGGCGAAAAGCGGGAGGAGGCTAATGGGGCGATAATTTAGTGGGTCAGTTCTTTCACCAGAATTCTTGAAGACTGGTACCACAGAGGCGGTTTTCCAGCAGTCGGGAAAACAAGATTCGTTATTGTAAAGTTTGGACAGAACTGGAGCAACCTCGGCAGAGCATTTTTTTAATAGCACAGCCGGGATGAGATCTGGTCCACATGCTTTTGAGGTGTTTAGGTTTTTTATAATAGCATGTACCTGAGAAGGGGTGATTTTCAAATCGTCTAGTGAGGCGTCTGTCCGCAGAGGAAAATCAGGGAGTGAGTGGTGTACCGAGTTCAGTGTGGAGTTTGAGCCAAACCGACTGGAAAGCAGATTAGCCTTGTCAGTTGCCGTGCAAGCAACCTCATGATCGTTTGATAGTGGGGGAATAGTTGACTGTCCATTATTTACTACGCTGTTGTAGATTTTCCAAAAATCCCGGGTTCCTAATTTGTTTTGAGTAGTGGATCTTCAGTTTTAGGGCGAGAATTTAGGCTGATTTCTACCATTATCACAGCGTGATCAGCATTCCCGAGTGGACTGTGGGCATTTGTTGTACAGTCATTGGGAACCGTTGTCAGAAAGAGATCTAGAAGTGAGGCATGTTGATCTTGCTGGTCTGGGAAACATGTCGGAAATGTAACCAACTGAGATAGGGAATGGGATATAGAGAAGCTATGTGTTGCGCTACCAGCTACGTCTGTGTGATTAGAGAATCCTAGTCAGTTACTGTGGTGGACATTGAAGTCACCAAATACATGTATTTGTGCGCTAGTATCGAGGGAGAGTGCTATATCTATGCTGTCTGAGACTTTGTTTATTAGGGTACAGTCTTGGTTTGAGGGAGAGCGGTAGAGAAAATACAAGTAGCTAATATTGTGTTGCATATTTAGTCTGAAGCACATAAAGGCCTGGTCCTCTGATTCTAGTTTTATTTCTCTAGTCAGGGGGAGGGTGTTACGAATATAGACTCCAAGTCCATGCATATGTCTGTCCGAGTCCTTACGGTAGAGTGGGAGATAACCAGGCATGTTAAAGTGGTTAGAGGGAATGGAGGAGTGAAGGTTAGTTTCACTTAATGCTAAGATATCCGGGGTGTTTACAAGGAGAAATAATTCAATATCATCTAAGATCAAACAAAAGTCTTTAGTTAACTATTACGTGTAATTATATTCATGCAATAACTCTGTCAATTTTTAGTCTACAGACTCGAAATTTGATATACAGGTTACTGAGATTTGGGAAAATCGATGTGATCGGTTTTTGGCCAGAAATTTGGCGATTAAGGGGTCAAAGTTCAACGATTTGATCTTTGAGAACTCTATCAAACTCCTCCGACAATTTTGGGTCTACGCAATTGAAATTTTAGATATAGGTTCCTTGGACATGGATCTAACTTAATAACTTGATTTGAGCCCAAAACAATAAATTTTATGGGGTCATAATAGGGGTCAAAGTTAAAAAAAAATTGATCTCTGCGGTCTCTTCCAAATTACTCAGACAATTTCTGGTCTAAATATTTGAAATTTTACATAAAGGGTATTCAGAGATAGGGCAAGCTTTTTAATCAGTTTGGGTCGAAAATTTTTAGTTACCAATATATAAATGTATGTATGTATGTCTGTTTGCATGTCTGCCTTAAACTTTCAATAGAGGCGACGGATTTTACCAGGATCAGTATTGTTTTAAAGTTCGACCTTTCATACGACAAATATTGAAAAATTGGCTAAAAACATTAATATCTTCCCCTTCAACTAGGCACTTTTCTACAGGGGAGGGGGGCACTTTTTCGTCAATATTTTTTAAAGTTATCCTCTCCTTTAGATTGTCTAGCCTTAATTTTAAAAAATGTCGCTTCCGGTTTGCCGGTGGTCGTAACAGCATAAACGTTAGGTTTTACCCCATTCTTTTCCTCCTTTGCGGTACGGGTTCGAGCCTGCCTTCCTACTACCACTTTTTTTTTTTTTGCTCAACATACGCGTCCAAACACCCGGTCAACGCTGGGCTGAAATGCTAGCATAAATATATATATATATATTATATATATATATATATATATATATATATACATATATATATTTGCTTTTGATGTCTTTCATTAGTAAACTCCTCCTCATATATCATTCTGCTATATATATATATATATATATATATATATATATATATTGGTTTATGTGTCTGCTTCACTTCGATTAACAAACAAATTCCTGATGAACCGCCCCCCCCCAAGTAATGACACCTGATCAATTCTCCAATACTATTACTACACTATCCCATTGATCACCACTGTACACACAATAACCCCTATCCCCGAGTGGCCATTGGGCCTTGATAAGTGGTGAACTCCATGTAAAAAAAAAAAAAAAAAAAAAAAAAAAAAAAACTCCTCATATATATAACAAATCGAGCAGAGGCATTTGGACGATCTCAAAATTAAACATTGTCAATTCATTACCCACACAGCAGCAGCCATATAGCGTAATGGTGAGAAGCCTTGACTGTCATTTGGGTGGTCAGGTTTCGATCCTGGCTTGAAGCAGTTGCCTGTCTAGCTGCACTGATGAGCTGTGAAACAGCATAACAGTACTGTATGTGGATGACTATATATATATATATATATATATATATATATATATATATATATATATATATAGAGAGAGAGAGAGAGAGAGAGAGAGAGAGAGAGAGAATAAATGACAAAAAGTTATATTCCAAAATTCATGACGTTGACCATCTTATAATTTATTCCTTTAATTCAATTGACTTTTACAATTCTTGACACTATCTGATTCGTAGCGCAAAATCAATCACTTAATTATTATATCAAATTCCAAATGGCGTAATGAAAATATATTGATTGATATAATAATTGATTGATTGATTTTGCGCTACAAAACAGATGCTCTCAAGAATTGTAAATGTCAACTGAATTAAATAAATTATAAAATGGTCAACATCATTAATTTCGGAATATAGTTTTTTTTGTCATGTATTCTCTATATTGCTCTGTAATTACATTGAGCTTCTTAAATAAGGATTGGTATATATTATAAGAAAATATATTTCTACAGAAATATATATATATATATATATATATAAGTAAATTTTTGGTACAGCAGAATGGAAGGAGAAATTTCAGAGGAAACATAATTTAATTTAAATACCAAAAAAAAAACAAGAAATGGGCAGGTGAAATTAAAATTTTCCCTAAGGCCTTATCGTCTGACCCTCTAAGAGGAAACGTCAGAATGATAGATTAAAAACTAAGAAAACGAATGAGGGAAGAGGGGAATTTTGGTTTCAGTTGGAAGAACAGTGGAGAAAAAAAAAAAAAAAAAAAAAAAAAAAATTCTCACTGTT
>NC_136527.1:99807797-99845297 GCF_053919585.1 Euprymna scolopes | reverse complement strand
AAGAGATTCAAGGAAGGCAAGGAGACTGTGAGGGACGATGAGAGGTGTAGGAGGAGTAAGGAAGTCAGAACATCAGAGTTGATTGGCCAAATAAAGAATTTCATGGATAAGGACCGTCGTGTGTCTATAGAGACAATAAGTGCACAGTTTGATGTCAGTGTGGGAACTGTACACACTAGTGACATATGGCCGAGTGGTCCTAGACATTGTATCAAAGTTTACAGTTACCCAAAGGTGCTGAGTTCAATCCTGAACGAAGGCAGTGAAAAGTAACATTCAAAACAGAGAATCAGCAACTATGTCCCAGAGCCTAGCTGGAGTCCAAACACGGTACCCCCGTAATAATAATAAAGGGTTGGGTCCGAGACTCCTAACAAACGGTTCCCCAGTTCGATACAAAACACCTGATGAAGGCCGGAGGGCAAAACGGCCGAGACGTTGTGACTATAACAACCAAGATGAGGAAGTCAGTCCGACAATTTCAATCAATGAAAACACCTCATCTCACAAAAAAATACAGACAATTATTCGTAAGGAACTGAAGATGTGGAAGATTTGCGCGAAGTTTGTCCCAAGGGTGCTCCATCCTTGTCACAGACTATTTGATCAAAATGGGCATCATGATAGTTCCTCATCCTCCCTATTGTCCAAACCTTGCTCCCTGTGACTTTTGGTTATTCCCTAAGCTCAAGGAAAACCTTAGAAGACAGTTGAGTTGAGATCAAAGGGGCTGTGATGAGGTTCACTGACATGTTCACACAAGAGGATTTCCATGGGGTCTTCCAACAAGTTGTTGGAACGGTACAGCAAGTGCATTGCAGCCGGAGGAGATTACTTTGAATTTTTTTTATTAATTTATTTTTATTTCGGACTATTATTCTCATCTTTATTAGTTGTTGTTTTTTTTTATCTTTTATTGGTTTTGTTTATTCACAACGTTTCGGCCAACTATTCCTCTGGCTTTCGTCATTTTGGCCAAGTAAACCTCTGGCACGCTTTGGGTGGGATTGAAACCGCTATCTTCAGACAATGTTCATCTGGAACTGTAGAGATTCAACGTCTCTATCAACTGCGCCACGGGCCCCGAAGGGCGATCAAGGTTGGATTTTTTGATCTTATAAATCCACATTTATTTATTATCTGATCTTCCATAGTTGGGTCCGTACCGATTGGTATATATATAATTGGAATTCATTTTTGAGATGAGCATTATATATATTAATTTATTTTTTATTTAGGACTACTAGTCTCATCTTTATTAGTTGTTGTTTTTCATCTTTTATTGGTTTGTTTTATTCACAACGTTTCGGCCAACTAATTCCTCTGGCCTTCGTCAGGTGGTAACCTCGACGGATAGGAACTTAGAATCTCCTAACTGCATTCTCAGCAATCACTGCCATCCGTTGTTGTTGTTGTAGTCTCACCACATTTTTGGCCAAGTAAACCTCTGGCACGCTTTAGGTGGGATTGAAACCGCTATCTTCAGACAATGTTCATCTGGAACTGTAGAGATTCAACGTCTCTATCAACTGCGCCACGGGGCCCGAAGGGCGATCAAGGTTGGATTCTTTGATCTTATAAATCCACATTTATTTATTATCTGATCTTCCATAGTCGGGTCCGTACCGATTGGTATATATATATATATATATTATTCCTTAATTGGAATTCATTTTTGAGATGAGCATTATATACATTAATTTATTTTTATTTCGGACTATTATTCTCATCTTTATTAGTTGTTGTTTTTTGATCTTTTATTGGTTTTGTTTATTCACAACGTTTCGGCCAACTATTCCTCTGGCCTTCGTCAGGTGGTAACCGCGACGGATAGGAACTTTGAATCTCCTAACTGCATTCTCAGCCATCACTGCCATCCGTAGTTGTTGTTGTAGTCTCAGCACATTTTTGGCCAAGTAAACCTCTGGCACGCTTTAGGTGGGATTGAAACCGCTATCTTCAGACAATGTTCATCTGGAACTGTAGAGATTCAACGTCTCTATCAACTGCACCACGGGCCCCGAAGGGCGATCAAGGTTGGATTCTTTGATCTTATAAATCTACGTTTATTTATCTGATCTTCCATAGTCGCGTCCGTACCGATTGGTATATATATTATTCCTTAATTGGAATTCATTTTTGAGACGAGCATTATATATATTAATTTATTTTTATTTCGGACTATTATTCTCATCTTTATTAGTTGTTGCTTTGCATCTTTTATTGGTTTGTTTATTCACAAAGCGTGCCAGAGGTTTATTTGGCCAAAATGTGGTGAGATGACAACAACTACGGATGGCAGTGATGGCTGAGAATGCAGTTAGGAGATTCGAAGTTCCTATCCGTCGCGGTTACCACCTGACGAAGGCCAGAGGAATAGTTGGATGAAACGTTGTGAATAAACAAAACCAATAAAAGATGAAAAATAAATTAATAGAAATGCTCTTGTCGATAAATCAATAGTCCGAAATAAAAATATATTAGTAAAAAAACATTAATATATATATAATGCTCATTTCAAAAATGAATTCCAATTAAGGAATAATATATATATGGAGGAGATTACTTCGAAGGAGACTAGAGTTTCATTTGTGTACTATCATTAAAAGTGTCCATATGAAAAAAGTCTGGAAATTTATTTAAGACATTTCAGATGCATTCGAAAAAAAAAAAAAATTAATTTTAGAGGATAAACCATGTTGGGTGTGACAGTAAAAAAGTACTATAAACCCAGGCATCACAAATTTGTATTTGAAAAATTATGCAAACAAAGACGTTAAGAAAAATAAAATGCATGGAAACGTTCGATAAATTTAAAATCTTCACATTTTTCTGAAAGCTGTTTGTCCATCTGGACGAAACCAGTAAATCTCTCATTTGTTATGATTTCTTCCTGTGTTTAACAGGGTTTTCCCTTTATCTTTTTTCTTACAATAATGGCTATTATTATCGCAATAAGCACTCACTTATAGGTCCCATGACGTTCTTTATGAGTTTGTCGTCTGCGTAAATAGAATAACCCTTGATGACACCAGATGGAGAAATACCCGATCTGTTGATGGTGACAGGCAACCAAGTCAGAAGAATCGTGCCCTCTTGGGGCCCGACTTCCACTTGGACGTCCAAAGGAGGATCGGGTAAACCTGGGAAAGAAAAAAAAAAAATAGAATTATTATCCTCATCAACAGCCACAATGAGAGAAACAAAATTTTTAATCCATGATTAGCAAACAATAATTAAACTGCTTCCTTGTTGATTACAACTTTGTCATCTTCAAGTCTAATGCTAACAAATACTTATTAAAAACTGTACCACAAGTACTAAATTCCTAACACTGATTAATATTTTTTCTCATCTTTCAGTTGACAATAGTTTCAGGCTCATTAACTCTAGTAACTCTTTGCCTCCATATGTAGATGGTGGAATGATAAAATTGTCGCCCTAAAGAAAACAACACTACAGATTTATTTTAAAACTTTTATTGAAAAACTCAATTCAGGTAACTTGATTATGTAGTAGAGCTGACATCTATTCAATGTAGCCGCCTTCAGCCTCAATCACCGCCTTGATACGGGTCTGGAACTGGGAGCATGCCTTTTCTACAAGAACTGGCAGGAGCTTGGCAAATACTCAGTGGATGGTCGTGATCAGGCTGGCTTTGGTATTGTGGGAGGTCATGTTGGTGATGTTCTTGACGTATGACCAAATGAAGTAGTTCAGCGGGTTCAGGAGTCGGAGCCAGTGAGAGAAGGGTACAAAGTCTAGGGGCCATACTTCAATCTCAGTGGAAATATGTGAATAAATGTATATGGGAGGGGGTATAGCTCTGCATTTTATTCCAATCACAATTACACAAGGGATAACCAAGATTTTATAAAGATACAATAAATTAAGCTTCATGGAAAAAAAAAAACAAAAAAAAAAGTTCACTTTTTTAATAAAAATGGATGGTCACATTCAATGCTACCAAGACAAAAAAGTGCTCTTCCTTAAAGAATTATAAGAAAAACTCCTTGGCTTAACATTTACAGGCAACATAAATTAGAATAAATACATAGAGGATACTGCTAAATCTACAGCAAAGAAAGTGGCCTCCCTCTAGCAGGTTAGAAAACTTTTTGCGTCTACCAGTATTCAATATCTCTATAAAGCCATCATTCACTGGTGCGTGGAGTAGTGTTGCCACATCTGGGCTCGTGCACTAGTCAACCTCTTTCTGTTGGATAGAGTGTAACAAAGAGTCTCCAACTCTAACAGATCCCACATTGCCTACTATACTCCAGCTCCTGTCACATCACCGCTATTTTGCATTCATACATTTGTTTTTCATATACTTACTGCACTTGTATTCCCTCAACGCAAATATCTCAGACAAACCAGACTAGCAGCAAACTCGGCACTTCACGTGGGCTTATCACGTTTTACTCCACCTCTTGCGTTGTCATCTTCTGGCTTGCATGTTTTTTTTTTTTGTTTTTTTTTTTACACAGTGATCACCACTTATCAAGGCCCGGAAGCCACTCAGGGATAAGGGTTATTGCAAGTACATTACGTTAGTGTGGAGATTTGATGAAGTGTTTACTTAAGGGGAGCGGTTCATTAGGAATTTGTTAACATTGGACTTGAAGACATCCAAGTTGTAGTCTGGTGGGAAGCAGGCAGACGGAACAGAGTTCCACAGGCATGCAGTTCTAAGAAAGAAGCTTTGTTCATTGAATCCACGTTTTGATTTAGGCACAGATAAAGAGTGGGGGAAATTTTTCACAGTGGATTCAGCTAGACGGGTGTTTTTCGTGAAAGATTGGCGAGGGGGGACCAGAGATTGGAGTTCAGACGAGCACCTGCCATGGAAATAACGATAAAACAAGGATAGGCTCGCAACGTCTCTTCTGTGGGAGAGAGGTTGCAGGGTAGAGAAAAGGGCATCCCCCCACTAAGCCAAGAAGTCTATTTTGTACTCTGTCAAGGCAGGATAGGCTGTTTTTTGCAGCTCCTGCCCAGATATGGCAGCAGTATTCCATCCTTGGACGTACTTGGCTTTTATATAGATAGAGAATTGCATCAGTAGTGAGATATCTTTTGGAGCGGTAGAAGGATCCCACCATCTTCCTCGAGAAAGTAGCAGAGAGAGCAGACCTTCTGTGCTATCAGCTAAGATTGTTTGTGGCATTACTACTACAATTTCAGTGGCAATCTATATATCTATAAAAGTGAACCTGTCTGTCTGTGTGTCTGTCTGTGTACATTTCCCTACGCAATAACTCTGTCAATTTTTAGTCTATAGACTCGAAATTTGAAATACCGGGTACTGAGATTTGGGAAAATCGATGTGACGGGTGTCAGCCAGAAATTTTGCTGTTAAGGGGTCAAATTTCAACGATTTGACCTTTAAGAACTCTACCAAACTCCTCCGACAATTTTTGGTCTAGACACTTGAAATTTTAGATATAGGTTCCGTGAACCTGGATCTAACTTAATAAAGTGATTTGAGCCCGAAACTATAAATTTTAAGGGGTCATAATAGGGGTCAAAGTTTTAAAAAATTACCCATTTTTTTTTGTTTTTTTGCTTTTTTTGCACAGCATACACCTCCAAACACCCGAGCAACGCCGGGCACCCCTGCTAGTATGTGAATAAAAGAAAAAAAAAGGAGTAGATAGATTCTGAAAAATATTTGTGAGGGCCAGTTCAATCTTGGAGGACATTTGTATACAAAATTCTCATAATAAAAATCTGAAATAACATGGAAAACTTCACAATGGAAACTTCACAGCAGAGGACTTTGCAGTGGAGGACTTCACAATAGAAAAACTTTGCAGTGGAGGACTTCACAATGGAAAAACTATGCAGTTGAGGACTTCACAATAGAAAAATTTTGCAGTGGAGGACTTCACAATAGAAAAATTTTGCAGTGGAGGACTTCACAATAGAAAAATTTTGCAGTGGAGGACTTCACAATAGAAAAATTTTGCAGTGGAGGACTTCACAATGGAAAAACTATGCAGTGGAGGACTTCACAATGGAGAAACTTTGCAGTGGAGGACTTCACAATGGAAAAACTTTGCAGTAGAGGACTTCACAATGGAAAAACTTTGCAGTGGAGGACTTCACAATGGAAAAACTATGCAGTGGAGGACTTCACAATGGAAAAACTTTGCAGTGGAGGACTTCACAATGGAAAAACTATGCAGTGGAGGACTTCACAATGGAAAAAAACTATGCAGTGGAGGACTTCACAATGGAAAAACTATGCAGTGGAGGACTTCACAATGGAAAAACTATGCAGTGGAGGACTTCACAATGGAAAAACTATGCAGTGGAGGACTTCACAATGGAAAAACTTTGCAGTGGAGGACTTCACAATGGAAAAACTATGCAGTGGAGGACTTCACAATGGAAAAACTTTGCAGTGGAGGACTTCACAATGGAGAAACTTTGCAGTGGAGGACTTCACAATGGAAAAACTATGCAGTGGAGGACTTCACAATGGAAAAAACTATGCAGTGGAGGACTTCACAATGGAAAAAAACTATGCAGTGGAGGACTTCACAATGGAAAAACTTTGCAGTGGAGGACTTCACAATGGAAAAACTTTGCAGTGGAGGACTTCACAATGGAAAAACTATGCAGTGGAGGACTTCACAATGGAAAAACTATGCAGTGGAGGACTTCACAATGGAAAAACTATGCAGTGGAGGACTTCACAATGGAAAAATTTTGCAGTAGAGGACTTCACAATGGAAAAATTTTGCAGTAGAGGACTTCACAATGGAAAAACTTTGCAGTGGAGGACTTCACAATGGAAAAACTTTGCAGTGGAGGACTTCACAATGGAAAAACTATGCAGTGGAGGACTTCACAATGGAAAAACTATGCAGTGGAGGACTTCACAATGGAAAAACTATGCAGTGGAGGACTTCACAATGGAAAAATTTTGCAGTAGAGGACTTCACAATGGAAAAATTTTGCAGTAGAGGACTTCACAATGGAAAAACTTTGCAGTGGAGGACTACACAATGGAGAAACTTTGCAGTGGAGGATTTCACAATGGAAAAACTTTGCAGTGGAGGACTTCACAATGGAGAAACTTTGCAGTGGAGGACTTCACAATGGAAAAACTTTGCAGTGGAGGACTTCACAATGGAAAAACTTTGCAGTGGAGGATTTCACAATGGAAAAACTTTGCAGTGGAGGATTTCACAATGGAAAAACATTGCAGTGGAGGATTTCACAATGGAAAAACTTTGCAGTGGAGGACTTCACAATGGAAAAACTTTGCAGTGGAGGATTTCACAATGGAAAAACTTTGCAGTAGAGGACTTCACAATGGAGAAACTTTGCAGTGGAGGACTTCACAATGGAAAAACTTTGCAGTGGAGGACTTCACAATAGAAAAATTTTGCAGTGGAGGACTTCACAATGGAAAAATTTTGCAGTGGAGGATTTCACAATGGAGAAAGTTTGCAGTGGAGGACTTCACAATGGAAAAACTATGCAGTGGAGGACTTCACAATGGAAAAACTTTGCAGTGGAGGATTTCACAATGGAAAAACTATGCAGTGGAGGACTTCACAATGGAAAAACTTTGCAGTGGAGGACTTCACAATGGAAAAACTTTGCAGTGGAGGACTTCACAATGGAAAAACTTTGCAGTGGAGGACTTCACAATGGAGGACAGCAAAATACTTGCTGCCAAACCAGCTTTAACGGTTTAACTTACCTCCGGCTAAGGTTTTAAATTCTATCCTTGCAGTGAGGAGCTCTTTTCGATCCTTATTTCGTTCTTCCTCAAAGTTTGCAAGGAGGCTTTTTGCTCGTATGGTAACACGGTGTGATGTAGCAGGGGCCAGCCCTTGAGAAAAAACAAAAAAAAAACAGGAAATGATGAGGTGATGAGAAAGTTTTGTAAAAGCATGATGTTGTTTCGAACTTTATCGAATTTTCAATCATCTTTTGGAAGATTTAAAAAAACATTGCACACACACACAAAAACATATACATGAGAGAACTTGAATGCCTACTGGACACTATCCTCGAGTTTCTAATGGCCTCTCTGTACAGGAGTTTACCAGAACAACCTGGCATGAGGATACTTTTTCCATAGAAGTAAACCCTGACTAAATATTCAAAATCACATGGTATTCGCTGCCCAAGTCAGATCTCCTCACTATGGCTAACCCACATTAGCTTTTATGAGGAATGGTGCACCTTCTCCAAGTGATGTTACCTCAAGTAATAGCACGAAATTGGATACTCCACCAGACCATATGAATTCTTGTCTTAGAATCCAATAAGACTAAGAGACCAAAAATAAAGGTATATCATAACTAGGACTATGACAACAGCATATTCTTTTCATTGTTTTGACTCTCGAGCATATATCAGTTAACATCTTATATGTTTTATCTAGAGTGACGTGATTCTCGAT
This sequence comes from Euprymna scolopes, assembly GCF_053919585.1. NCBI lineage: Eukaryota > Metazoa > Mollusca > Cephalopoda > Sepiida > Sepiolidae > Euprymna > Euprymna scolopes. The sequence goes on along the minus strand of NC_136527.1, from coordinate 99,836,869 downwards.
TGATTAACTGTGTCTGACTGTGTCGGATATATACTCGGGAGTCAAAATAATGAAAAGATTATTCTCTCGTCAAAGCCCTAGTTATTACATATTTAAATGGTCAATTGGGAAGAGGAAAATTATGCTTTCAATTTCTTTACTAGGTCGGTATTTGAGAAATAAAGAACTTTAACATAATATTCGAATAATTATGGATCTCATATAGATATCAAGTGTTAGCCCCTAGGAAGGGGGGGGAGGGGCTTTGATTTCTGAGAATTTCCACTGAAGTAAATTGAAAATATATATATATATATATATATATATATATATATATATATATATATATATATATACATATATATATAAAAATCAACAAGAAATCTATACAAGTTTATGAACGATAAAAACAAACAGTAATTTTGTCTAGGATTTTGTGGTATAACGGTTAACACACGCCAGACTATAATACACAGGGTTCGGGGTTCGATTCCTAGAGAGACACAGTCTGGCTACGCTGATGAGAGGTAGAAACCTCGAATCATGCATGTCTGTAGATTACTGTTTTAAAAATAATTTAAAAAATAAATATATATATGCAAAAATTATGATATTAGATCACTCTGACATATATAAGTTTGTGTGCGTATTTATATACTTGCATGTGTGTATATATATATATATACTCTCTTGTTGATCTTTTTAAAAAAAATAAATATGCGCCAGACAATAATACACAGGGTTTGGTGTTCAATTCCTAGAGAGACACAGTCGGGTTACGTTGATGAGAGGTAGAAACCTTGAAACATGCATGTTTGTAGATTACTGTTTTTAAAATAATTATATATATATATATCCTTTCAATTTTGTTTTGGAAGACTGTATCTGTTTTTTTATTAATGTTTAATCATTTCTAAAAATAAGTCATGGCTGCATAGAAGTTCCAAGTCACAAACAAAATACTGAGTGATGAGTTAGTTTGGTGCCATAAGATTGTGAAAGAATCAACTCGATGGTCCCAACTGAAAACCTATCTAAAACGTTACAAAGTGGCAAATGTATATATAAAACGTTACAAAATTACAAACATAAAACGTTACAAAATCACAAACATAAAACGTTACAAAATCACAAACATAAAACGTTACAAAACTACAAACATAAAACGTTACAAAACTACAAACATAAAACGTTACAAAACTACAAACATAAAATGTTACAAAACTACAAACATAAAATGTCATAAAATTGCAGACAAAAAATGTTACAAAATTACAAACATAAAACGTTACAAAACTACAAACATAAAACGTTACAAAACTACAAACATAAAACGTTACAAAACTACAAACATAAAACGTTACAAAACTACAAACATAAAACGTTACAAAACTATAAACATAAAACGTTACAAAACTATAAACATAAAGCGTTACAAAATTACAGATATAAAACGTTACAAAACTACAAACATAAAACGTTACAAAATTACAAACATAAAATGTCATAAAATTACAGACATAAAATGTTACAAAATTACAAACATAAAACGTTACAAAACTACAAACATAAAACGTTACAAAATGACAGACATAAAACGTTACAAAATTACAAACATAAAATGTCATAAAATTGCAGACATAAAATGTTACAAATATACAAACATAAGATGTTACAAAATTACAGACATATATAAAACGTTACAAAGTAATAAACATATATAAAGCATTGCAAAATTACAATATATAAACAAAAAATTACCAAAATATATAAAACATTACAAAATTGCAAAAATATAAACAAAATGTTAGAAAAATATATAATACGTTACAAAATTACAAAAATATAAACAAAAAATTACAAAAATATATACAAAATTACAAAAATATAAACACAATGTTACAAAAATATATAAAACGTTACAAAATTACAAAAATATAAACAAAATGTTACAAAAATATGTAAAACGTTACAAAATTACAAAAATATGTAATACGTTACTAAAGTACAAAAATATATCAAATTTTACAAAATTGTAAATCTTGACTAGGATATTAACTTTACCTCCCTGTTGTCTTATTTCTTTTCATCCCTTTAAGACAACATCTGCTTAATTTAACCTTATTTTTAATATTCTTGTTTGTTAGGTTGGTTGGTTGCTTTTGTTTTACGGCATATCAACCCTTTTCAGGTTATTTAATGCCGAATCCAAAGATTTTGAGGAACAATTTTTTAATAGAATATATTTGTTGTTTTCAAGTCGGTTTCTATTTAACCCATAGTTGGAACCCTAACAGGTACTACCACTCCGGGTCAGAGTGGACCAGGGAGCAATGGAAATTAAAGGGTGGCTCCACACTCCCCGAAGCCCGCAAGCTGGGGCCTCACCATCGGATATAGTTTAAGGTCATATCCAGGACCTTTAATATTCTGTTTTTAATATAATTCTTCTTATACACACGTGTCCAATATTGCTACAACTTGTTTTTGAAGAAGCAGTCTCTAGAAACCCATCACTTCAGTACTTTCTATAAATACACATTCTTGTTAAGAGTTGTCATCATAAAACAAGCAAATTATATTTATGTTTAATTGTTCTTACCTGTTAATAAATATTCGTAGACACCTGGATTGACAACACGCATTTCTTGGTCATTCACAGACACAACGTGTTGATAATTTGTATTTCCCGGCCACCAGGAAAGCAAAGCTCCATTTGCAGATATGTGACTGACCTTGAGATCTGTGGGTGTTGGGACAGCAGCTGGATTTAAGCAGAAATCAGACATTAATAAATCATAGAAATAAGACATTATAAAATCATAGAAATAAGACATTATAAAATCATAGGAATAAGACATTATTAAATCATAGAAATAAGACATTATTAAATCATAGAAATAAGACATTATTAAATCATAGAAATAAGACATTATTAAATCATAGAAATAAGACATTATTAAATCATAGAAATAAGACATTATAAAATCATAGAAATAAGACATTATTAAATCATAGGAATAAGACATTATTAAATCATAGAAATAAGACATTATTAAATCATAGAAATAAGACATAATTAAATCATAGAAATAAGACATTATTAAATCATAGAAATAAGACATTATTAAATCATAGAAATAAGACATTATTAAATCATAGAAATAAGACATTATTAAATCATAGAAATAAGACATAATTAAATCATAGAAATAAGACATTATTAAATCATAGAAATAAGACATTATTAAATCATAGAAATAAGACATAATTAAATCATAGAAATAAGACATTATTAAATCATAGAAATAAGACATTATTAAATCATAGAAATAAGACATTATTAAATCATAGAAATAAGACATTATTAAATCATAGAAATAAGACATTATTAAATCATAGAAATAAGACATTATTAAATCATAGAAATAAGACATTATTAAATCATAGGAATCTCGCACTAAATTCGATGCTACCGTTGTAGTATTAATGATCAAGGAAAAGAAAGATTATAGTTTTTAATTGAAATTTTATACATTAGTCCTCGCGTGAAAGAGCAGGACACAAAATGTTTTAAATAATAATAATAGAATAACAATCACAAAGACTCTCACTTGCGAGAACTACTATCCAGCTAATTTTGGGTCTAAACTTTTGAAATTTTACATAAAGGGTATTCAGACATGCAGCAAGCTTTTTAATAAGTTTTGGGCGAAAATTTGGCTGCTAACAGGTCAAAGTTTAAAGAGTTGACCTTTGCAGATTCTACTAAATTACTCCGTCAATTTTGGGTCTAAAGATTTGGAATTTTTGATGCAGGTTACCTGAACAAGAGTCAAACTTTTTAATATATATATATATATATATATATTAGTCCTCGCACGAAAGAGCAGGACACAAAATGTTTTAAATAATAATACAAAGACAAAGACTTTTGCTAGCGAGGACTACTATTGAGCGTAACCAGTTATACAATCCTTTTGAAATTTTCATCACTATTTTTCTTGTTATCTACTGAATATTTGTTAGTTAAACCTATATGAAATTAAATTGTAAAGATTTTCTATTCTGTAGTAGTAGTAGTAGTAGTAAAAAAAAAAGGAAGAGTAAGTCTTCAGAGAGAGAGAGGGGGGGGAGACATCTTAGAGATAAAAATCCTAAACCTTGACAAATAGCGGACATTACTTACCTTTGCCAACAAGCAGAGAACATTGCTGGTGGGCTGATCTTGAGCGCGTGGTTACGCACACCACTGTGACTCGATGAATCTGAATAGGAGAAGAAAACGCAATGATCAACGAGAAAAATTGCATATAACAATCAACGGCATACGGGGGGGGGTGATACTTAAGTCTTTGGTGCATACAATAATGATACAAAATAGGAAAATTGGGCCCCCGCCCTTTTTTTTTTTTTTACATAGGCATCACCACTTATCAAGGCCAAGAGGCCACTCGAGGATAAGGGTTAAAAAGTTTACAGTAGAAATTGGACAATATATCCTAGAGTAAATTTTATCTTGTGAACACAGTTGTTTGCTATTTCTCTTCTACAGTTTAATAGATGTTGGGGTTCTTTAAAGTACAGGATAGCAAATTTTTCATGAAGGCATAATCTACATGGGTCGTCTAGGTCACTACATGTGGTAGCTTGTCTTATTATTTTCCATTCGACTACCGGAGAATGTCCACTTTCCTTGAGTTAGTAATGGAAATTCGGTAAATTTGTTAACTTATATGGAACGGCTCATCAAAAACTTGTTTACATTAGACTTGAAGGCAACCATTTTGCGGTCAGCTGGAAAGCGGGGAAAACGGAAGACAATTCCATAGGCGTACAGTTCTAAGAAAGTTCATGGAATCTACGTTTAGGTTTAGGCACAGACAAAGAGTGCTTACAATTCGAATTTGTTTATTCCCTGGGCAGAGGGGAGGGGATATTATGGGAGGATGGTTGGAGAAGAATTAAGGGGGTCACAAGAAGGAACTTTCTGTGCAAAGATGAAGAGGATCATGTAGAAGAGATGGAGAGTGCTTTTATAGTGTTTGGTGAGCGTGAAAGAAAAGGCGGGCGAAAGAGAGACCGAAAATTGAATGCTTGCACCAATCAGCACTTAGCTTATAACCAGTAAACTGTGAATAGTAGTTGCTGCTGTTGTGGTTATCTGTAATCTCGGCTGCTACTCTGTGTTTCTACCAAATTGCATTATTACGGCCTTCAAAATTCAACTTAAAAAAAATATATATATAATAATATTTATGTTAAGTAGTCTTACCTGTTTGGAGTCCACGTTTTCCAATAACGCTTTTGTCCGTTCATTACCCTTGATTGTAGTCTTAAACTCGCCATCAACGAAAATCTGGTAGGAGATGATGACCGTATTGCGCGGAATCTCTGGGGCCAGCCAAGAGATTAGCAAACTGTTCGTCAGTTGGCGGTCAAGGTTCAATTTCCGAGGAAAGAAAGACTCTAAAAATAAAAACAAATGAAATGTACACAATTTGGGATAAAACAAAATTGATGATAAAACAGATGCTTTATCTATTATATAAATCTTACCTGTCTGTCTAAATGTATGTATGTATGTATGTTTTTATGTTTGCTAAAACTTTCAACAAAGGCAACGGATTTTCATGAGATTGGACAACAAATATCGAAAAATTGGCTAAAAACATTAATTCTTTCAACTTCAACTAGGCACTTTTCTACAGCGAAGAGTCCCTTTTTTCGTCAATATTTTCGAAAGTCACCCCCTGCTTTTCGACTGACTAGCCTTAATTTAAACTACTTCACTTCCGGTTTGGCGATGGGCGCGACAATAAAGACGCCACATTTTTTATTTCAACGTTCTTTTCCTCCTTCACGGTACAGATTCAAGCCTGCCTGCCTACTACCACTTTTTTCTTTTTTGCTCAACATACATCTCCAAACACCCAGGCAATGCTGGGCACCCAGGCTAGTCTCTATATATAAAGGGCAGTTGTTTGTATATCCAGCTGAAACTACAAAAACTACAAAACAAACACTCAAAAAGTTGATATTTTCTAGATCGGTGTCAACCTGATGATAAGCTGTTTTGGAGAGCTGGAACTTCTATGATGTGACCGCCTAGGGGAGCAATATCGCTCCCCATTGGGGAGATTAAGATCCCTAAAACCCTGAGTAAAAACCGGGTAAATATGCTGAGATTGTCTGTTAAACGTTGATTGAATCCCGGACAGTGGCGGGTGATCTATCAAAAGGGATGAATTTATTGTGTTTTGTAAAAACAGACATTTTATTGTTTGAAAAAAAATACAGGAAACAAACTCTCAAAAAGTTGGTATTTTCTGGATCAGTGTTGCCCTGAATTGTGGCAAAATGTTTTTGAGAGCTGGAACTTCCTGTATTAATAAATAAATAAACCTTGTACCAGATTCATGGGGAGATATGTAGAGACAGATTAGTGCAGAGATATCTAAATGTCAGTCAGTTGCAATCCAAAATCTATCTCTGCTCACTTTGTGTGTGTGTGTGCAAGTTCTTTTCTCATAGGTTCCGAAACGGCTGAGCCTATCTTTTTTAAATTTTACACAAAGGTAATTTATATGTCTGGCAGTGTTCTTAGATATGTTTTGCACAGAAATTCATCCGATAATCTAATCGAAAAAATCTAATCTAAATAATGATAGAATGTTAAAATCCCAAGCTTTCTTTTCTCCACATCGATGAATAATACGAAGGGCATGTTTAATGATAGGAAGCCAGCTGTTTGCAATAAACCGATATACTTCATTGCCTCAACCAATCAAAACTAGTTCGATGTATGGCAACATATAACGCGCAACTAATCGATCGTCCAGTATTTTATTTGTTTGCCTGTTCCTTTCGGCTGAATCTCAGACAGTAATACCTTAACAGAAATGAAATCAAATACATTCTAAACATAAGAATAAAGAACATCTTATTCAAAATCTGGTGGAAATATATTTTACTTATTGTTTGTTTTGTTGTTTATTGCCGAGGAATTTCAACCTTTTCTTGTTGTCTTGTGTATAATGTTTTACATTAATAAAATCAGTGACAGCGTGGATCAAAGATCCATTCTGAGCCGAACACTTTTTGTAACATAGTCCTGGCTCCTTCATTTAAATTTTTTTTACCATCTATGGTAGCACATCTAAGACAGTAAACGACCAAGTTCTCTTCGATTCTCTCTCCTCTGATCTTGATCACATTGTACAATGGGGAAAGGAGTGGCTGGTTACTTTTAATGCATCTAAAACCAAGCTTCTATCTTTACATCATCAACGTTCTGATCCCCATTTGGCATCAATTAAAATGAATGGCTCTCGTCTTGGGGTGGCCTCAAGTTTTGACAGGCTTCTGGGCTTGACCTTTACTCCTGATCTTAAATGGAATACGTACATCAAATCTGTTGTCAAGGCCGCTGGAAAAATGGTCGGATCCTTCTATCGATCCAGTAGATATCTCACTGCTGATGCAATTCTCTATCTATATAAGAGCCAGATACGTCCAAGGATGGAATACTGTTGCCACATATGGGCAGGAGCTGCTAGAAAAGACTTGTCCTGCCTTGATAGGGTTCAAAATAAACTTCGTGACCTAGTGGGAGATGTCCTTTTCTCTTCGCTGCAACCTCTATCTCACAGAAGACATGTTGTGAGTTTGTCTCGGCTTTATCGTTATTTTCATGGAAAGTGTTCAACTGAGCTTCAATCTATGGTCCCCCCTCGCCAAACTTTCACAAGAAACACTAGACTAGCTGAAAACATTATCAATAATTTTCCCCACTCTTTATCTGTACCTAAACCTAAACATAGATTCCATGATCAAAGCTTCTTTCTTAGAACTGCACTCCTGTGGAATTGTCTTCCGTTTTCCTGCTTTCCAGCTGTCTATAATATGATTGTCTTCAAGTCCAACGTGAACAAGTTTCTGATGAGCCGTTCCACTTAAGTTAACAAATTTACCGAACTTCCATTACTATCGATTACTATATTGTCCTTTTGACTACTCTACACTCTTTAACCCTTTTCCTTGAGTGGCGTATCGGCCTTGATAAGTGGTGATGCCTATGTAAAAAAAAAATGATATGCAAAACTTAAATCCCGACTTACATCATCATTTACTCAGATAATAAACTGTTCAAATACATGTCATTCGATGTCTCGAAAGACAAAGGATAACCCCCACCCTGTAGGGGCAGCTGCGCGTGTAATTGTGAGGCAAGGGTTACCGTGCCAGGACATAACAACCATTCCAGAAACGTCCCAAGCAAACAATAGTAACACAGGATGAATAACTTTAGAAAAGAGTAGATTTCATTAAAGGGTGAGGGAGATCTATTTTACGGCCAGGGAAGTAACTGTTTTTTTTTTTTTTTCCATGTTGAAGAAATTAATTCTCTCACACTAATTTATTCCTTGACGAATCTAAAAAAAGTGTGTGTGTGTGTGTGTGTGTGTTATTCAGAGAGAGGAATGGGTTGGGTGGAGAAAAGAGAGAGAGGGGGTTGAGGGAAGCAGAAACTGAGGGAGAAAGATAAATATGCAAGTTTTAATAGAAACATGTTACACTTTTGGCCCGAGCAACATCGGGCAACCCTGCTAGTCCTATAATAAAGAGCAATATGTATTTATTTGTAAATATATATATATATATCTGCCTCACCAGACAAAAATTTACTGACTAATAATGCAAGAGAGAACACAAATCTGTTTACATAAAGAAACGTTTTTCTTTTTGTTCTTTTAATTCATTTATGTTATGAATAGATTCAATATTTTAACGCAAATTTTTACTGGACCTAAAGAACACAATTTTCAAGGCCTTTTCTAGAAATTTCCAAGATATATTCCACATTAATAATAGAAATGACTTTTCAATGCAAGAATCAGAATTCAAGGGTTTTTCAAGTTTGTGCATACCCTGAAGAAGTCTTACAACAAAAACGAAACGTTGATGGGCATATAACTTGGTTTTTACTTTTTATCTCTATATACCCATATGTAAGTAAACGCAAACACACACACACACACATATTATACATACATATATATATTTTTAGATCATGTTAATGTGTTTCAACTTTAATTTTATATATATATGACAGTCCCTTAAAGAAATATATATATACTAGCAGTTCAGCCCAGCTTTGCTCGGGTGCTATGTACTGTTCATAACTTTATATACACACACACATATATATATATATATATATATATATATATATATATATATATATATCAAACATTGTGACTAATGTCCAGGTAACCTACATCTAAAATGTCAAGTGTATAGACCTAAAATTAGCGGAGGAATTTGGTAGAGTCTGCAAAGGTCAACTCTTAACTTTGACCTCTTGGCAGCCAAATTTTCACCCAAAAACTAATTGAAAAGTTTACTGCATGTCTAAATACCCTTTATGTAAAATTGCAAATATTTAGACCCAAAACTGACTGAATAGTTTGCTAGAGACCGCAAAGGTGGAATCTTTTGAACTTCGACCCCCTTAACGGCCAAATTTCTGGCCGAAAACCAATTACAAAGATTTTCCAAAATCTCAGTACCCTGTATATCAAATTTCGAGTCTGTATACTAAAAATTGACAGAGTTAGTGCGTAGGGAAATGCACACAGACACGTTCATTTTTATAGAGATATAGATAGATAGACTAATAGATTAAACAAAAATATATATGTATACATAAATATATATGGAAACAATTTTTTGTTTACTGTAAAGATTTTACACAAATATTATGCAAGTATAAATCATGTAGAATATCTGCATGAATATAATTACACGTAAAACCGAAAAAAAAAAAACTAATAGGGAATTAATTAAAAATGAATGTTTAAAAGAATATGCAAATTAGCTAGATCTTTTGCTAGTGAATGCATTTCCACAACTCATGTATAAGAAAATTGTGTTTTCTCTTTTTAAATAAATAGAAAAGAGGGTTGCCTTTTTTCTGTTGTTCTTGGCCTTCGGGCCGGGATCAAAGTGTAGTATATCTTCTGTAGATCAAGTGTAATGTGCCGAAGTTTTTTGTTCATCGCTGATTTTGACTGTATTTTTAACATGAATAAAAGATTTAATATCTCAAAGTGTAGTATCTGTTCCGGCAGATACTGCAAGCAAAGACCATTATAAGACCTTGGTCAATGTAGGGGCAACCCTTCATACCAATTGTCACTATCCAGCTCTCCTACTCCCAAGGTAGTTGGTCCCCATTTCCCCTTCCCTCCTCACTTTAAAAATCGGCCTTGTGCCTAATTTGCTCGGTGGGGGAGCAAATAAATACCTTGCCTTTTTTCTGTTGTTCTTGGCCTTCGGGCCGGGATCAAAGTGTAGTATCTGTTCTGCAGATGCTGCACTTAAGATAATTTGTAGCAGTCAATGGAGGGGAACACCTCTATACTGGGACAATTATTATTTTTGGTAACCAGAGTGCCCCCTTTTTGCCCACATTTTTTAATATGATACACACAAAAGAAAAACGAATTTATAGGAAATAAATACATTTATATATATATATATATATATATATATATATATATATATATATATATATATATATATATATATATCTTGTGTACAGAAAGTTGTTAGATGAGACAAATCATTGGTACCGTCGGTTTCAAGCCCGATAATAAGGACCGCTTAAGATAACCTTATCAAGCTCTCTTCAGCCAATATTCGTCTATTTTATAACCGGAAGTGTGATATATATATATATATATATATATATATATATATATATATATATATATATACCTCGTGAGTTCACGTTTAAATCTCGTTTTGTTACCCCCCCCCCGTTTATTTATATCCTTAGTGGAGTAATTTAAGGTATATTTTTCCATCTCCGGTTATTTTTAAAGAAGGTGGTCTTTGCTTCCTGTTTTCTTTCCCGATAGTGCTCACTGCTCAACCACTAGGCTATTAGTATTTACCGTATAGAGAGAGAGAGAGAGAGAGAGAGAGAGAGAGAGAGAGAGAGAGAGAGGGAGAGGGAGAGAGAGAGACCCCAGCCTCTTTTGTAAAAGTGATTTTAATAATTTTGCGCATGGATAAATAGCGCATAAGAATATTCATGTGAAGAGACATTTATTCAAATGTTTCTATTCCTAAAAAAGTATATTATTGTGTTTTAATTTGTTTTACGAATACACGAGTTACAATCTTGCAGATGTATTTTTTCTTTTTTGAAGAAGAAATAAGTGCTTGTTTACAGATGGTTGGAGAAAATGAAAAAGTGAAAAGAAAAAAAAAGGAAAAAATCAAAATTAGAAATAAAAAGAATAAAACAAAAGAAACAAAAGAAAAAAAACGAGAAATAAAAATAAATAAGAATAACAAATAAAAATAAATAAAAAAGAGACTCAAAATATAGTAAAAAAAAAAAAAAAAGCTAGATTTTTTTTTCATGGCCAACAACAAATATCCAAAACATGCACCAAAAAAAAAAAAGACGCAGATGTAAAGATGAATGACATATTTTATCGCCTACAATTTTACTCCGTATCATTTCTCTTCACTTTAAAAGATTATATACACACACACACACACACACACACACACACAGGGTGAACCCCCCCTCCAAAAAAAAAAAAAAAAACGGGCCCCAACTCTAATTAGGCTTCGTTTCTTAGTGTTTTGTCCGAATGAAATGAAACTTTGGTTATAATTATATTTAAAACATTTTTTTCTCCGTTCTACAGCATATGTTCTAGATGGCCTCCAAAAGCAAAATGGAGGCCGCCTCCATTTAGCTTTTTTTTTTTTTTTTGGTCACCCTGTTTATATATATATTGTATATATATATATATATATATATATATATATATGTATTGATTGAGATTGTCGGACTGACTTCCTCATCTTGGTTGTTATTGTCACAACGTTTCGGCCGTTTTGCCCTCCGGCCTTCGTAAGGTGAATGGTTTGTAAGGAGTCTCGAACCCAACCCTTAATTATTATTACGGGGGTACCGTGTTCGGACTCCAGCTAGGCTTTGGGACATAAAGCCTAGCTGGAGTCCGAACACGGTACCCCCGTAATAATAATAAAGGGTTGGGTTCGAGACTCCTAACAAACCATTCACCTGACGAAGGCCGGAGGGCAAAACGGCCGAAACGTTGTGACAATAACAACCAAGATGAGGAAGTCAGTCCGACAATCTCAATCAATGAAAACAACTCATCTAAAAAATACAGACAATTACTATATATATGTATGTATGTATATCTATCTATATATATATATCTCTCTATATATATGTATGTATATGTATCTATATATATGTATATATATCTATATATATATATATATATATATGTATATATAAATATGTATATATATATATATATATGTATATATATAAATATGTATATATATTCTATATATATGTATATATATAGATACGTGTGTGTGTATATATATATGTATATATATAGATATGTGTGTGTGTATATATATATATATATATATATATATATATATATATATATATATATATATATATATATAAATATGTATAAGGAATGAAAAAATACCAGCGGTGGTTGACGTTATGTTTTAAGAAAAATAGAAAAACCGAATGAAATTATTAAAAAATCAACGTTTCGTCCTTATTTCAGAGGACATCTTCAGGATAATTGAAATAAAAATGTAAGAAAAGAAAAAGTCATAGATCGTGCGAAAAAAGACAGTTTTTGAATCCTACCCGTGTCGGGAAGGACAAACATGTGTGCGTATGGGAAGGTTGGGTTGTTCGATGTCTAAAGATCTTAGACATCGAACAACCCAACCTTCCCATAGGCACACATGTTTGTCCTTCCCGACACGGGTAGGATTCAAAAACTGTCTTTTTTCGCACAATCTATGACTTTTTCTTTTCTTACATTTTTATTTCAATTATCCTGAAGATGTCCTCTGAAATAAGGACGAAACGTTGATTTTTTAATAATTTCATTCGGTTTTTCTATTTTTCTTAAAACATATATATATATATATATATATATATATATATATATATATAAATATGTATATATATATATATGTATATATATATGTATATATATATATGTATATATATATGTATATATATATATATATGTATATATATATATGTATATATATATATCTATATATATGTATGTATGTATATATCTATATATCTATATATCTATATATATATATATATATATATATATGCATGTATGTGTATATATGATGATTGCTATATCTTTCCAGATGATCGTCGTCACATTGAGTTCTCCCAATCTCGTCGTTCATACCATCTCAGATTTGCACATCTTGAAGCAGATGTGACACACAAATTAAGCAATTTCCATCGAGTTGACTTTCTCTGGAGGTTGAAGGGTATTCCTATGAACAATCACATGTCTTCTCAAACCAGCAGTAGACTTGCAAACTTTGCTGCATAGCAAACAGATCGTTTGGTTCGGACTAACAGGTGCAAAGTTGACCCGAACAGGAGTTTTGTGCGATTTAAGTGGTTGAAGTAGCCAGCTTTTGACAAAAGTACTCGTTCACAAGTGTCACATTTCCAGCTCTGTGGTTTATGTTTAAGACCATCAATTAAACCTTTGCAAAGCTCTCGCTTCAGATTGGTGTGGTTCTGCCTTCTTTTCTCTAGAGCATCACAACTTTCACGTACAAGTTTTCGTCACTTCGGCCTTTGCAGAGTAAGTTCTTTCCACGTGTCCCTGTCGATTTTTAGGATTTTCAAATTATTCTTTGTCCCTGAACCTCTTCCAAGACGCTTCCATTTACCAGTTCCCCATAAAAATTTTTTCATTTGAACCAGGTGGTCCATCCAACACATGTGAGATCTGATATTTGCTCACATTAAAAGAAAATATATATATATACATATATATTTCTTTATGTATATATATTAAATTTATTTATACAAAAATTGATGGCTACATATATGCATACAGGTTTCTGTAATCACCCACGTCTTCAGGCCAATAATTATCGTCGAGAACTGATATTTCAAACAAAAACATTTTCTTATTTCGTTTACAAAGTTAGAATGTAACATTGGTTGGGGGTTATGAGTGGGGAGAGGATAAGTGAGGTCTTTTTTTTTTATTATATTCCCTTTTTTTCTATCCCATCTTTTGGTTTTTACGGCATAATGTACTTGAGAATTTAGTATTTTTGTCTCGTGGTCAATAAATTAAAAACAATACACTTTAAACTCCTCGGCCCAATGTTTACAGGAAACATGAACTGGAATATATACATTGAGAGCATTGCCAAGTCTGCTACAAAGAAGGTGGGCTCTCTCTCTCTACTGTGCTAGAAAATTACTTACGCCTGAAAGTATCCTGTACCTCTATAAGACCACCATTCGCTCATGTATGGAGTATTGTTATCACATTTGGGGTGGTGCATCTGCTGCTTGTCTCTCACTCCTGGACAGAGTTCAAAAGCAGTCGCCAACCTGATAGGTCCTGAACTGTCGTCTAAGCTTCAGCCTCTGTCCCATCAATGAAATGTTGCATCCCTCTGCCTGTTCTACAAATACTTTAATGGTGGCTGCTCTGACGAACTGCAAGCACTTGTACCTCCTCGACGTGACTACCCCGACAAACCCGACAAGCAACTAAGTCCTACCCCTCTACACTAGAGATCCCTACGTGTAAGAAAGCCTTCTACTCCAATAGTTTCTTCTCATGAACTGCAAGTCTTTGGTACTTCCTTCCGGGATACTGCTTTCCCAACTGTACCGATATGCAGAAGTTCAAGTGTAATGTGAACAAACAGCTTTCTACTCATCTCCCTTCATAATGCCCCCGCTAATTGTCCCTGATAGAAACCCCCTACTTCAAAGTGAAACTTGCCTTGTTGGGGTGAAGATTGAATAAAACAAAATAAAAAAAAAGGACGGAATAGAGGGAATTTTATAAAAGTCGATCAAAATAAATGTAGATACGACGTCCGTTCGCAAATCGTAGATATTATAATCTAGGGAGTATATAAAAAGTTCTAAAGCATAGTAACGTGGTCGAGAGACTCCCCCCCCCAAAAAAGCGGACATACAAAAATGCGCACGCCACTTTTGCCTTTTATATATAAACTAGCGAGGGGTGCCCAGCGTTGCCCGGGTGTTTGGAGGTGTGTGTGGTTTTGGGTAAATCAAACCTCCGGGGGGGGGGAGTAAAAAAAAGTTTTGATAGGTAAGTATGGGCATTGAACCCGAACCATTGGCCCACCGTGAGATGCTAATGGAAACACGTTTGAATTTATTTAATTACTTGGATTTGGCAGGTGCCTGTTTTAATGAGTTAATGAGGTCAAGTTTGACTGCGGGATAGTATTTCATTTACTGCAGAAATGTCGTTTTTATTTTTATTTTACCGAAATGTTGGTGGGGGGGACCAGCTCCCCTTGTCCAAATTGAATAGCAATTGTTTGATATATGGAAAATATTTCCACATTGATCAAAGCTGATTGCTTTCGGACATTTCCGCCAGAATTAATGTTGAATGTTGAGCTCCATTGTTAACTGTAAGATATTACGATTTACATGTGATATAAAAAGTTTTAAAAAGTTGTGAAGCGACCGACCGCTTCTCTGAAAAAAGCCCAGGTGTTTTGAGGTAAATCAAAACTCCGGGGTGGGGTTAAAATAAAAAAACAATGTTTTGGTCAGTGAGTATGAGGATCAAACCCGAACCCTTGAGGCAAAGTTGTAAATTAAAGTGTGAAAAAAAAACATGCGACGTTAACCATTGGGCCACCGCAACATACAACAGAGACACATTTGAATTTATTTATTTAACTATTAAAAACAGGTGTCCGCAATAAAAGTTTCACAAATTAGAATTTATTGTTTTATTTTTACAATTAAAATTTCAAAATTAAGAAGGTCAAATAGAAGTCACGCAGTTCACTTTTGCTGCGAGGCAGCGGTTGGGTTTGTTTACCCAAAAATTTGACTGTTTTTTCCCCAACAGATGTTGGGGAGGGGGAAATCAGCTCCCAATTGTACAGATTGGATAGCAATTGTCTGATATACAAGATTGATCAAAGCTGATTGCTTCAGGATGTTTGCCGGTGCGATTGCCGGAAACGGTGCCTTAGCTTTGAATTAGTTTCCCTTTTTATACGAAAAAGCCGAATCAACACGTGAGAAGCCAAAATAGCAATAATTTTGTAAAAATCGACGTAAATAAATCTATACACTATACGCGTTCTCAAATCCTAGATATTATTATCTAGGACCTATATAAACAGTTGTAAGCGATCGTAACGAACCCGGGAGCACGTGCGAGAAAAGCCTTTGCGAGACCTACACGAAATGGTCACACACATTTTGCCTTTTATATATAGAGATAGACTAGTGGGGTATCCGGCATTGCCTGGGTGTTTGGAGGTGTAAAAGAAAATAAAAATGTTAGTAGGGAGGGAAGCTTGAACCCGTGATGAACCCGAACGCAGAAAGAAAACATGACCTTTTACCGCTATGCTACAAAGCCATAGGAAGTGAAAAGTGTTCAAATTTAGCCATGTCAATCAAAAAGTCGACTTGCTAAAGTGAATGCAGAAATGAATGTTGGCTGAAGGCCAGTTCAGCTTTCCGCTGTTTCATTTATTTGTTTCCCCATGATGTTGGGGAAAACCAGCTCCCCCAAGAAGGGGAAGCTCTCCAAATTAATAACAATTGTCTGATATGAAGGGTTTTCCCCCACATTGATCAAAGCTAATTGCTTTTCTGGAGTTCCCGGCTGAGAAGGCCGGCGAATGATGCTCGCTTCTATTAGTTTCCCTATAATATTATAAAAGTCGATCAAAAGGGAGAGTCCAAATGAATAGCAATTGTCTGATATGACGGGTTTCCCCACATTGATCAAAGCTAATTGCTTACTGGATGCGAAGGCAGCTTCCCGGCATGGAAGGCCGGGAAGCTGCCTTCGCTTTCGATTCAGTTTCGCTTTTATACGAAAAACACGAAGATACACATGAGAGGATGGAATAGCGTGAATTTTATAAAAGTCGATCAAAATAAATCTAAAGATGATGTCCCTTTGCAAATTGTAGATGTTATAATCTAGGGAGTATATAAAAAATTCTAAAGAATAGCCCCCCCCCCGAGAACCCCGCGGAAAAAGGCTTTGCTGGACATACAAAAATGCACACTTTTGCCTTTTATATATATATACTAGCGAGGGGTACCCGGTGTTGTCCGGGTGTTTTTCGGGGTATGTAAAAAAACCCCGAAAATGTGAAAAAAAAACGAAGCCTTCACAACGCACAGTTGGAAAATAGTAAAGTGCTTGAAAAAAAAAACAGGTGCGCATTTTTGATTGACGTGACGGCGATAGGTATTCAGCAGTAAGCATTTTGTGCGGGACAGTTTTGAATGAGGTGAATAAATCTGTTTGTTTGTTTTTAAAAACCCGCTCCCTGTTTATTAGGAGGAGCGAAATGAAAGCTACAGTCTGATATGACGAAGTCGACATTGAACAAACGTTACTTAGCTCTCTTGAGACAACTGGCTTTCGGCCTGTGATTAGAGTCGAGTTTCGCTTTTTTTTTATACCGAAAACCGAATGTAACGCGTGCCGATGCAGGAACTGTGGAATAATTAACGTTTGAAAGTCAATAAAATTAAATAGACAGGTGAGCTCCGTGGATAACTCTGAGATATTACAATTTATAGATGATATAAAAAGTTTTAAGAAGTTGTGAACCGAGCAAGTGTTTTTCTGAAAGAAGCCTTTTGTGGACATCGAGGAAAAGCGTACATACATACATACATTTTCGTTTTTTATATATATATATA
This sequence comes from Euprymna scolopes, assembly GCF_053919585.1. Taxonomy (NCBI): domain Eukaryota; kingdom Metazoa; phylum Mollusca; class Cephalopoda; order Sepiida; family Sepiolidae; genus Euprymna; species Euprymna scolopes. The sequence goes on along the minus strand of NC_136527.1, from coordinate 99,819,060 downwards.
GACTAGTGGGGTTTTAAAGAATAGTACCCCCCACCCCACCCCGAGAACTCTAATGAAAAAGGCTGGATATACAAAAACGCTCACGGCAGTTTTGTCTTTTAAACATATATAGATTATGGAAGCCATGAGTTGGAATGAATCTCTAATGTCTGTTCTGTTTGTATTGGAAAATATGGATTACGGATTAATCTTTGTGTTGATATAGCATTCCAACTTTTACATCCATAACATGATTAGGTATTCGAGGCACTACGATTTAGTTTGAGTATTTTGTTTTATGGCATATCAACCTTTGGGTTTGTATTACTGTACACATAGATTCGAAAAAGTTGTCAAAAAACAAATATAGAACAAATAAATGTTATCAAAGGCAAGATAAGTTACTTTTCTACCTAACTGGATATATTTTTTGTGTTTTTATTCAGTGTAACACATTTATTCAGCTCGAAAAACATGCAGAGTTTACCGATGTATTGGAAAATTCAAAATGGCAGCCGACTCTCTCTCGGAGAGGGTACGTTTGGGAAAAGGTATTATAAATAATAAACTAAACAAAATACTGTTAGAAAACAACCGAATACATGTCAACTTATGTCACGGTAACATATATTGAGCGAATTTCTATACTATAAAGAACAAGTAGAACATCGTATAACGATTAGATCACTATCTGACTGACGTAAAGAACATTTAAAATTAAAATGTTTAAATTCAACGTTATTTCACGTGGTTAATGGTAGCCGAATGGATACGGTCTTTGCTAATCGAGCCAGAGATGTCTTGTGTTGCCGTTCGACTGGTGTTAATTGTGACACCCTGCACTAAATATTCCCGAAAGGATGAAACCCTAGTGTCTGTAGGCATTTTATTATTATAGTAAAAAACATAATTATATATATATATATATATATATATATATATATATATATAGAGAGAGAGAGAGAGAGAGAGGGGGGGAGAGAGGAAGGGGAAAAGCTCACCTGTTTGTTTGTCTTCAGAAATGAAGTCAGGATAATCAGTCAAACTCAGATGTAGAGAACTGGAATCCTCCTCCACTTCTTCGATGTCTCCAAGATCACCCACAGAATCAGGGTTCGGTAGCACCAGGGGTTTATCGTCTAAAATTAAAACGACACGTTACATAAGAAAATGAACAAAAAAATAAATCAGCTCGAGAAATACATGGTTACTCTTGAGTTACTTACTGAATACATTATATATATATATATATATATATATATATATATATATATATATATATATATATATATATATATATATATTATAAGAAGAAATTTAGCGGGAATCTACAGTCACGCGGAAAGAAATATTTCTATCCATACATTTTGGAGAAAATCAAACTGTAGTATCTGTTTTTTTTTTCTTTAATTAAAACTTAAAATATCACTTAAATAAAACACTCTATAGATTGATGTGATATTTGGAATATGCTGTAACATTGATAAAGACAAAGGAAGGAACAGTTACATCATAGACACAAGAAAATATACGTATAATTATAATAGGAAAAAAATAAAAACGTTAAAAAGTATATGCATCCTATGCAGTTATGCTACCGTGCCGAAATAAAGACGGTATTATTTAGAAATCTATTCTTCGTACTTTCGTCTAACATTTTAATCAAGTTGTCGTGAAACTTGAATTTCAAATGAAAATACTAAAAAACAAAACAAAAAAGGAAATACAAACACAAAAACACGGTAGCATAAATGCATAACTACTATATATATATATATATATATATATATATATATATATATATAGCTGTAAGGTAGAAATTTATAAAAAAGATTTTATTCGGTAGAATAATCCACCGCTGGTAAATACCGCTGCTAAATAGGTACTCCTTAATCCACAGAGTTTCAAAGAATGTTAATTCTTCTCATCAGAGGAAAAAACAATTAGCAAAATAATCCAAAATTATTAACATTTCTATGTATTTGTGTGTGTGTGTGTGTGTGTAATAAAATAATACCCGTCTTAACGCAAGTAAAAAATTATGTAAAGATTCTAAAAACGGAACTGAAAATATGGTACTAATCTTTATATCTTAAATATTCATACTAATATTGATCAAATTAATTATATAGTATTTATTTTAGAAAATGTCTAAAATTTTATGCATAAGCATAGATGGTATTAAAATCAGAGTAGATCTTAAAGAATCGTACTTAATTAAATTATAAATAAATTATAGATAAATATAATTACTATAGATAAATTTCGATGCAAATCACATTTATTCCAATTTTTAAATGGACGGTTTTGTACCGTAATAATAATTTCAAATACTCTGCAGAAACTGACATTTCTAAAATATTCATTAATTGCTGTTGAATTTTCATGAATGGCTACTATTCCCTTTATACATGAAAATAAATTGAAAAAATGTTTGAATCTAAAAAGTTATATGAGTTGTAAAAACATAATATAAATATGGAAAACAGATCATTCAGAGTTCAACATGAGAAAAAAAAATAACCAAAGTCCATTGGAGGTTATTATTTGCAGGTGCTCACCTCAGTGATTGAAGTTGAAAAACAAAACATCAGAAATTGGAGTTAAAAAATTTGACGATTGCCAAAATAACGCTTCTATTTTGGCTGGGTGAAAAGTTTGAATGTATTTATATTCGATTTTGCAATTTGCTTTTTCCTGGATTAATAAATTCCCCCTAAAAACTTACACACACACACACACTATATATATATATATATATATATATATATATATATATATATATATATATATATTAGTCCCAATCTTTTTTAACTGAAAAAATTGAATTAAAAATCAAGCAAACTTTTGTGCTCCTGAATTTATTTTTTTTTATTCAATTTTCACCACAAACAAGGAACAGTGCCACTTCGAAGTAGGGGGCTACTATCGGTGACATAAGTTGCAGGGGTATTATGAAGGGAGTTGAGCAGCAAGATGTCTGTTCACATTACACTTGAACTTCTGCATATCAGTACAGTTGGGAAAGCAGAATCCTGGAAGGGAGTTCGAAAGTCTAGCAGTTCTAGGAAAGAAACTATTGGAGTAAAAGGCTCCCTTACATCTAGGGATCTCTACTGTGAAGGGGTGGGATTTTGCTGATTGTCAGGTTTGTCGGGGGGTATTTACGTCGAGGGGTTCCAAGTGCTTGTAGTTCGTCAGAGCATTCACCATTAAAGTACTTGTAGAACAGGCAGAGGGATGCAACATTTCGTCGATGGGACAGAGGCTGAAGCCTAGATGACAGTTCAGGACCTATCAGGTTGGCGACTCTCTTTTGAACCCTGTCCAGGAGTGAGAGACAAGCAGCAGCTGCACCGGCCCAAATACTCCATACATGGGCGAATGGTGGCCTTATAGAGGTATAAGATACTTTCAGGCGTAAGTAGTTTTCTAGCACAGTAGAGAGAGGCTACCTTCCTAGCAGCAGCCTTGGCAATGTTCTCAATATATCTATTCCAGTTCATGTTCTCTGTAAACGTTAGGCCTAGGAGTTTAAAGAAAGTACTTTCAGGTAATGTGTTCTTGCCCATTTCTATTGGTGGTAGAGAAGGTTTCTTATAATTATTGAAGGAGACAAGCTTAGTCTTGGCAGCATTGAATGTGATCATCCATTTTTGTCCCCATTCCACTACGGATTGGAGCTCATCAGATTTGAGGTCTTCCTTATTTTTCTACATATTCTCCATTATTCTTAATACACATTTAGAAAAGTTACATAAGAAAATGAACAAAAAATAAATCAACTCAAGAATTGAGTTGAATAAATTCTATATATATATGTTTTTATTATTACAGCCTCAAATTCATTACAAAGAAGAAAAGACAAGGAAGGGGAATGGATAATTGAGCGTGTCAAAAATTTCCCTGCATTCTGGATAATAACATGTTCATATCCATAATAACAGGAACTTTTTTGACATGCTCAATTATCCATTCCCTTCCTTCTTTTATTATCCAGAATTCAAGAAACTTTTTTTGACACGCTCAATTATCCTTTTTTTTTCTTTTCTTTCTTGCCTTTTCTTATCTTTATTAATTTATCCGTATTTTATTTTTACCACATACACCTCTTTTATATGTATATATACATATATACAGGTTTGAGGTGTTGAAAAGTCAGTACTATTGAAGAGAACGAGGTTGTTAAATAGTGCTCAATAAAAAGAACAAAATATTATTTGGGGGTAAACAGTTACATATGGTCGCTACAAATAGCCATCCGTTTCAGTCAAGATCCTATTTTACTTTTTGGCGTTGAGAGCTTCCAGATCGCCTGATGTCTCTTTGACTGAAACAGATGGCTATTTGTAATATATATATATATATATATGAGAGTCGTTCCAAAGGTTAGGCTAATTTATTTTAACTCCAAAAGTTTAAGAGCTACACCAAAACAAGGAACCTTTTGTGCCTCAGAATTCAATGCCAGGAATTCAATGATACATCTATTTTTGATGCACGTCCATAATAGGAGTTGCTTTCTTTGAGTTTCACACCGTCAATGATAAAACTTACAAACGTACAAATGCATAAGTTCTGTTATTATAACAATGCAATTTGCAATCTCCTCTAAATAAAAAATAGGAGACATTACTTTTGGAACCCCTTATATATGTTCTTTTTTCCATTTGTTTTCCTCCTTTCATCAGACACTGATGATTTGTGTCGGATTTTAGTCAGGCACAGAAGGCTGTTCCAATACAATAATGCCGCTAGTTCGTCTTTGGAATATGTACATATAGTTTTTAAATAAATATTTGTATTTAGCTCTCACATTCGAGATAGAGCACTTTCTTTGATTTCTTTTCATCACATTCTGACACCCTATATATATATATATATATATATATATATATATATATATATATATATATATATATATATATATATATATATATGAGAAAATAGTTAATAAAACATGCTAAAAACATTTAATTTGAAAAGGAAACACTAGATAAGTGGATTCACATGAATGGATTGTCTTAATAACTCCTGCTGATATTTTCTTAAGTAATAACTTGTACATTTCAGTTGAGCTCTTTTTTGCTCTATATTTTTGGCACCTTTTAATATCATCCTGTCTGGGTCATTTTGACATTGGCTTTTCTATTTTATATTTAATTCTATCACTATTCAACTCTTTTTTTCTTCTTCACTCATTTTTTTCTCTTCTTCTTTTTCACTCATTTTTCTTAATCACGCTTTGTCTCGGCAGCCGAGTCTAACGCATATCTTATCTTTCTTTTAATAATATTATTGGAATTCTTTCCCCATTTTCTTGTACCTATTTGTGAATTATTCCACGAATTTCTGGATTATTTTGGACCATCTTCCAATTACACGATTCCCTTGGATTTTACTTGTGCAAATGGAATTTTAACTTTCTTGGATTTGAATTTTTGGATTTCATCGTCATTGGATACTTTACCTTTCACCAGACTATCCTGCACATGTCTCAGTTTCTTTCCGTCTTTTACTTTAATCTTTTTTAATGAATTTAATGTTACGTCGGGCAAAATCAGGTACATCTGCTACTTATTATTAATAAATATATGTATATATATTATCTATAATGTTTTCTTATATATATATATATATGTGTGTGTGTGTGTGTTTGGACGATTAATGAGAATTAGAATCGTGAATCAGAAAAATCGGAACTTTTTGGCATATTTTCCGATGCTAAAACGATTCTTTTATCTTTTTTTTTATTTGATCTTCTTGCTAGTTGTAATAATAAAATAATAAATATTTATTCAACAAGCAGTTCAGCTCGGCTTTGGTCAGCCACTATGTACTGTTCATAACTTTATGTGCATATATGTATATATATAAGTTTGACTCATGTCCAGATAACCTACATCTAAAACATCAAAATTGGCAGAAGAGTTTGGTAGAGTCTGCAAAGGTCAACTCTTTCAACTTTGAATTCTTGGCAGCTAACATTTCACCCAAAAACTGATTAAAAAGCTTGCAGGATGTCTGAATACCCTTTATGTAAAATTGCAAATATTTAGACTAAAAATTAGCTGAATAGTTTGCTAGAGATAGCAAAGGTCAAATTTTTTGAACTTTGACTCCTTGGCAGCCAAATTTTCGGAACCGATTTAAAAGCTTGCCCCCATGTCTGAATACACTTTATGTTTAGACCAAAAATTGGCCGAGTAATTTGATAGAGACCGCAGAGGTCAATTTTTTTTTAACTTTGACCCCAATTTTGACCCCTTAACATTTGTTTTGGGCTCAAATCAAATTAAAAAGTTTGATCCATGTCCAAGTAACCTACATCTAAAATTTCAAGTGTTTAGACCCAAAATTGGCAGAGGAGTTTGGTAGAGTTTTCAAAAGTCAAATCGTTGAACTTTAACTCCTTGACAGACAAATTTCTGGCTGAAAACTGATTAAAAAGATTTTCCCAAATCTCAATACTCCTTATGTCGAATCTTGAGTGAATGCACTTGAGGATGGTCAGAAATGTGAAAAAAAAAGACAACCAAGATGAGAATAATAGTCGAAACAAGTCAAAATAATTATCAATCCTTATCTCAAAAATATACAAACAACTTTCCAACTGTTTTCCAAGGAACATACATTTGTCTCTGATGAGTTGTTCATTGGGCTTCCACTATTCAATAAACACGTGTAAGACATACTTCTTAAAGCTTCTTTCTTAGAACTGCACACCCATGGAACTGTCTTTCGTTTTCTTGCTTTTCAGCTGACTACAAGATGCTTGTCTTCAAGTCCAATGTAAACAAGTTCTTGATAAGCCGTTCTACTTAAGTTAACAAATTAACCAAATTCCCATTACTAATGATTACTATATTATCCAATTGACTACTGTACACTCTTTAACCCTTATCCTCGAGTGATCCCTGAGCCTTAATAAGTGGTGATGTCTATGTAAAAAAAAAATATATTATGAGTGTGAATTAAATATGTCTTCTGATTTGACATAACTAATGATATATGTGTGCTTGTGTGTATGTTTGTGTGTTTTTATATGTTTGCGTGTGTGTGTGTGTGTGTTACTGTGTTTGTGGGTGGGTTTTATGTGTTTGTGGGTGTGTTTATGTGTGTGTGTGTGTTTATGTGTTTGTGTGTGTGTGTTTATGTGTGTATGCATTTGCGTGTGTTTATGTGTTTTTATGTGTGTGTTTGTTGTGTTTTTGTGTATGTGTTTGTGTGTGTGTTTTTATGCATTTGTGTGTGTTTTTATGCATTTGCGTTTGTGTGTGTGTGTGTTTATGTGTTTCTGTGCGTGTGTTTTTATGCATTTGTGTTTGTGTGTGTGTCTGTGTTTCTGTGCGTGTGTGTGTTTATGTGTGTGCATGTTTGTGTATGTGTATGTGTGTTTGTGTGTGTTTTTAGTGTGTCTGTTTGCGCATGTGCATGTGTTTGTGTGTGTGTGTGTTTGTGTGTTTTTATATGTTTGTATGTGTGCGTGTTTATGTGCACGTGTGTTAGCATGTATAGTTTTTTTTTTTTTTTACATTTTTTTAAGGAAACCAGTAGATTACTCCATATGTTATTATTTGTTCTGGTGTTTTCTTGATATGAGATAAAAAAAAAAATCCTTTTTTTTTTGGTAAAGAAATCTCACAGTGCACTATGCAATGCTAATATCACGGTGTTCAATGAAGTCAGCAACATTGCATGTGGACTTTTCCAGGCGAATGGAGCAGGCATTGGAAAGATGCCATGGATTAGCGATATCTCGAAATCCTGTGAAGTCAAGCAGGTTTCAACCAATATTGAAATTAGCACCCTGCTGCTTGACCCACACAGGGGAGGACAAGAGTCAAGTGACAGATAGGTCAGCAACAGAAGCAGATGAAGTGAAACAGAAAAGGGCAAAATACACACCGAAGAGCAGGAAATTTCTGAATGATTTAAAGAGTCTCGTTAAAGAGATTCAGGCATCACCACTTATTAAGGCCAAGAGGCCACTCGAGGATAAGGGTTAAAGAGTGTACAGTAGAAATTGGACAATATAGTAATCGTTAGTAAATGGAAATTCGGTAAATTTGTTAACTTATATGGAACGGCTAATCGAGAATTTGTTTATGATAGACTTGAAGACAACCGTATTATTACCACTTATCAAGGCCAGAGGCAACTCGAGGATAAGGGTTAAAGAGTGTACAGTAGAAATTGGATAATATAGTAATCGTTAGTAATGAAAATTCGGTAAATTTGTTAACTTATATGGAACGGCTAATCGAGAACTTGTTTACGTTAGACTTGAAGACAACCATATTATTACCGCTTATCAAGGCTAAGAGGCGACTCGAGGATAAGGGTTAAAGAGTGTACAGTAGAAATTGGACAATATAGTAATCGTTAGTAAATGGAAATTCGGTAAATTTGTTAACTTATATGGAACGGCTAATTGAGAACTTGTTTACGTTAGACTTGAAGACAACCATATTATTACCGCTTATCAAGGCTAAGAGGCGACTCGAGGATAAGGGTTAAAGAGTGTACAGTAGAAATTGGACAATATAGTAATCGTTAGTAAATGGAAATTCGGTAAATTTGTTAACTTATATGGAACGGCTAATCGAGAACTTGTTTACGTTAGGCTTGAAGACAACCATATTATTACCACTTATCAAGGCCAGAAACCACTCGAGGATAAGGGTTAAAGAGTGTACAGTAGAAATTGGACAATATAGTAATCGTTAGTAAATGAAAATTCGGTAAATTTGTTAACTTATATGGAACGGCTAATCGAGAACTTGTTTACGTTAGACTTGAAGACAACCATATTGTAGGCAGCTGGAAAGCAGGAAAACGGAAGACAATTCCACAGGCGTGCAGTTCTAAGAAAGAAGCTTTTTTCATGGAATCTACATTTAGGTTTAGGCACAGATAAAGAGTGGGGGGAATTATTGATAGTGTATACAGCTAGACGAGTGTTTCTTGTGAAAGTTTGGCGAGGGGGAACCATAGACTGAAGCTCAGTCGAACACCTTCCATGAAAATAACGATACATCAGAGACAAACTCGCAACGTCTCTTCTTTGAGATAGAGATCGCAGGGAAGAGAAAATGACATTTCCTACGAGGCTACGAAGTCTATTTTGAACTCTATCAAGGCAGGACAAGTCCTTTCTAGCAGCTCCTGCCCAGATGTGGCAAAGTATTCCATCCTTGGACGTACCTGGCTCTTATATAGGTAGAGAATTGCATCAGCAGTGAGATATCTACTGGATTTACGGCATATCAACCCTTTTTGGGTTATTTAATGCCGAATTCAGTTATTTTGGAAACAGTTTTTATGCTGCAAGTTCTTTATATTTATTTGTAGAGTTTGGTTTGTGTTATGGCGTTAAATGGTAATAAAAACGAAAGGAACACAGGACTCTTAGGAACAAACATGTATTCACATATGTTACAGGCAAGGCGGGTTGAGCAATATCATTCCTCAACTGTTGGGCGTTTTTGCACACGACCTGCTTAGCCGCGTACCAAACTGACTGCCGGGCACCGGTACTCGTTACCGGAAGTGATGTCACCAGAGGAAGTGACGTCATGAGATAGTCCATTAATCCCACGGAAAGGCATTGCCAACAGTTTAGTTGTTTTGTTTTTTTACATCATATCAACCCTTTTAATGTTGCATCCAGTTATTTTGGAAATAGTATTCATGTTGCATCCAGTTATTTTGGAGAAAGTTTTTATTCTTCAAACTCTTTGTATCTTCAATCGCTAGTTTGTAGTGTTTCGTTTTATAGTGTTTGGTTTTATAGTGTTTGGTTTTATAGTGTTTGGTTTTATAGTGGTTGGTTTTATAGTGGTTGGTTTGTAGTGTTTGGTTTTATAGTGTTTGGTTTTATAGTGGTTGGTTTTATAGTGGTTGGTTTTATAGTGGTTGGTTTGTAGTGTTTGGTTTTATAGTGTTTGGTTTTATAGTGTTTGGTTTTATAGTGTTTGGTTTTATAGTGGTTGGTTTGTAGTGTTTGGTTTTATAGTGTTTGGTTTTATAGTGTTTGGTTTTATAGTGGTTGGTTTTATAGTGGTTGGTTTTTAGTGTTTGGTTTTATAGTGTTTGGTTTTATAGTGTTTGGTTTTATAGTGTTTGGTTTTATAGTGGTTGGTTTGTAGTGTTTGGTTTTATAGTGGTTGGTTTTATAGTGTTTGGTTTTATAGTGGTTGGTTTGTAGTGTTTGGTTTTATAGTGTTTGGTTTTATAGTGTTTGGTTTTATAGTGTTTGGTTTTATAGTGGTTGGTTTGTAGTGTTTGGTTTTATAGTGTTTGGTTTTATAGTGGTTGGTTTTATAGTGGTTGGTTTGTAGTGTTTGGTTTTATAGTGTTTGGTTTTATAGTGTTTGGTTTTATAGTGTTTGGTTTTATAGTGGTTGGTTTGTAGTGTTTGGTTTTATAGTGTTTGGTTTTATAGTGTTTGGTTTATAGTGTTTGGTTTTATAGTGTTTGGTTTGTAGTGTTTGGTTTTATAGTGTTTGGTTTTATAGTGTTTGGTTTGTAGTGTTTGGTTTTGTAGTGTTTGGTTTGTAGTGTTTGGTTTTATAGTGTTTGGTTTGTAGTGTTTGGTTTATAGTGTTTGGTTTTATAGTGTTTGGTTTTATAGTGTTTGGTTTGTAGTGTTTGGTTTTATAGTGTTTGGTTTTATAGTGTTTGGTTTTATAGTGTTTGGTTTTATAGTGTTTGGTTTATAGTGTTTGGTTTTATAGTGTTTGGTTTTATAGTGGTTGGTTTGTAGTGTTTGGTTTTATAGTGTTTGGTTTTATAGTGTTTGGTTTTATAGTGGTTGGTTTGTAGTGTTTGGTTTTATAGTGTTTGGTTTTATAGTGTTTGGTTTTATAGTGTTTGGTTTTATAGTGTTTGGTTTTATAGTGTTTGGTTTTATAGTGTTTGGTTTTATAGTGTTTGGTTTTATAGTGTTTGGTTTTATAGTGGTTGGTTTGTAGTGTTTGGTTTTATAGTGTTTGGTTTTATAGTGTTTGGTTTTATAGTGTTTGGTTTGTAGTGTTTGGTTTTATAGTGTTTGGTTTTATAGTGTTTGGTTTTATAGTGTTTGGTTTTATAGTGGTTGGTTTGTAGTGTTTGGTTTTATAGTGTTTGGTTTTATAGTGTTTGGTTTTATAGTGGTTGGTTTTATAGTGTTTGGTTTTATAGTGTTTGGTTTATAGTGTTGGTTTTATAGTGTTTGGTTTTATAGTGTTTGGTTTTATAGTGTTTGGTTTTATAGTGTTTGGTTTTATAGTGTTTGGTTTTA